>NC_085138.1:253556113-253798703 GCF_035046485.1 Aedes albopictus | reverse complement strand
AAATTCTCTGAATTTTCCTGAAATGTCTCCGAAATCACCCTAAAATTCCCTCGGACCCCATGTAACGCATATGAAACTGCCCAAAATCACCGAAATCGCATATGAAACGACCCCAAAACCCGTCGAAAATCTCCTGAAATTTTCCGCAAAGCCTTCGAAAACCACCTAAAAGGTGAATAAAATAGAATAAAAGGTGAAAAATTCACAAATGTTAAACTCACTCTAATAGAAAGACAAAGAGGTAGAAAGACAAATAAGAGATACTTAAAGACAATCTGCTAAAAACACATTCTACTCGAAAAGAAATCAAACAATTAGAAAAAAAAAACACAGGAAAATTGGTATTCCGGTTGAACTGCCCTCTGAAATTCCCTAGCTCCCTAGCATTCATGACATTTCCAGGAAATTCCCAGAGAACCTCAAAAAAGGGAGATCCAAGTGACTTCAGGGTTGTTTCAGGGGATTTCAGGAGCCTTTTAAGGGCGTTCCGTTTGTATTTAAAAGCTTTTTGATTGGTTTACGAGGATTAAGGAACGTTTCATTAGTATCAACAAGGGTTTCAGGGATACTTCAATAGGTTTAAAGGGCGATATGGGGGGAGGGTGTTATAAGGGGTTTCGGGGGCGTTTCAAGGCATTTCAGAGAGTTTCAGGGGGTTTCAGGAACCTTTTATGGGCGATGGTAATCAAGGCATTTCAAATTTATTATGATGATTTCAAAGCCGTTTGAATGAAATAACGGAGGTTTCAGGGACGTTTTCAGGCATTTCAGGTCAGGGTCATATCTGGAGGTTTCAGGAACACCCTTAAATCCACGGGATTTTAGGGACCTTTCAAATGAATTACGGGTATTTCATGGCCATTTCAATGCGATTACGGAGGTTTAAGGGCCGTTTGCAGACATTTCAGGGACTTTTCGAAGGATTTCAAGGATTTTTGTGACGGGGATTCTAAACATCCTCTGAAACTTCCTAAATCCTAAATTGAAACCCGCCTAAAATCTTCTGAAACTTCCTGAAAGGCCTCCAAAGCCCTCCTAAAAGCCCCCTGGATCTCATGTAACGCAACTGAGCCCATCCGAAACCACCGGAAACGCACCTGTAACGCCTCTGAAATCCGCCAAAAATTCTCTGAATTTTCCTGAAATGTCTCCGAAATCACCCTAAAATTCCCTCGGACCCCATGTAACGCATATGAAACTGCCCGAAATCACCGAAATCGCATATGAAACGACCCCAAAACCCGTCGAAAATCTCCTGAAATTTTCCGCAAAGCCTTCGAAAACCACCTAAAGCGCTCTTTTTTTTTTTTTTTTTAAGAAACCTGCTTCGAAAACCAATGCAATGTCCACACATTCTTACAGTTTCGGTTCACGCATGATTCCTTCGCAGTTAGTGGTTCCGAAAACTGTGAACTTCAGGTCTACATAGCGAAACTGTCTTTTCATACTCCTATCATTCTGATTTGTGTTACAAATATGATGTCATATGTTGTATTCAAGTCAAAAATATTCATGTAACACACGAATGTTGCATGAATGTAGTATGTGACGGTAGTACGTAGCAATGTAGCATTAGTCATGACTGGGAGCCCCTGACACGCCCTGAGACCCCCTGCAGACCCCTGGAATCCCATGAGACTCCTTAAACGACTTAAAGGCCCCCTGAGACCCTTGAAAACCCTTTGGGACCCCTTAAAGCGACCCTGCAACCTCCCTTTGCTCTCCTCTATAAACGTTCCCTGGCCACCGTTTTAATGGAATATCAGAAGGAATATCCTCTAAGAAACCGGTTGGAATGTTTCCTGGGATTTCCAGCGGACTGCCCCTTCCTGAGATTGAAGATGAATTATCCCCATGATGTTCCTAACGGATTTTCCTCTGGATTTCAGACGAAATGCCCCCTGGGTTTCTGAACGAAATGAAATTTTGGTATTTCGGACAGGCTTCTCTCTGGGAAACTGGACAGAATGCCGCCTGAGATTTCAAACAACTTCCCCTGGGATACAGAATGGAAAGCAATGCGGACAGAATTCTCCCTAGGATTTTAAACGGAATGATTACTGGGATACCGAACAGACTGTCCCTTAGATTATGAACGGAATGCCCTCTTGAGGTTCCTGATGGATTTTCCCCCAGGGGTTCTGGACATACTGCTTCTTGAGATTCTGGACGAAGATTTTGAATGGAATAAAGTCCATTCCATAAAGGGAATACCAGACCAGAAATGTGTCGTGGGTCTCCGGGCAAACTGCTCCCTGGAGTTTTTGGTGAAATACTCCATGAAATGCCAGACGAAATACTTCATAAGATATCAGACAAAGCATACACTATGAATCAGGACGGAATACCCCCTGTGATTGTAGATGGAATGCCGAACGGACTGCTTCCTGAGGTTCCTGATGGAATCCTGGGATTACAGTGGACTTCAGGCTGAAACTCCGGACAGACTGCCCCATGAGATTTCAGACGGAATGCCTTCTGAGTCCGGACAGATTTCCCACTGGGAATTCCGACTGCATTCACTACGAGATACCAGAAGATGAGTTCCCTGGAGTTCTAAACAGAGTGCTCTCTACGGCTCCGGAGGGAATTCCGAACAGACTGCCCCCTGAATTTCTTAACGAATTTTGGCCTGGGAATCCGAACGGACTGCTCCCTGAGATTCTTGATAGAGATGGAATGCTCCCTAGGATTCTATACGGAGAGCTACATGTAATACCGGGCCAAATACTCTCTAGGAATAGAGACGAACCAGCCAAGGGCTGAAAGTCTCTATAATAAAGACAAATCAATCAATCAACTCTCTAGGAATTTGGACAGAATGCTCCCTGGAGTTCTTGACAGAACTTCCCTGGCCTGTCGAACGGGTTTCAGACGAAATGCCCCCTGGTGTTCTAGACGGAGTGCCTCATGGGATGTAGGACGAACATCCTCTTGGAGTTCCTGATGCATTTCCCTCTGAGATTCTGGAGACCATTAAAAATCTGCAAATGTTTTCATAGAATTTTTTAGGAACCGCATTTTTGGCAGTATTTCAAAAGTATCTTGAAGACCTTGTTTTTACGCTGCTAGGAAATTTCTTAGTCTTCTGTTTTTTCTTTGTTTTAAATTTTCCCCATTATTTTTATTTTCCTGTGAAATTAATTCTAGAATTCTTCACGAATCTTTCCAGTTTGCTCCAGCGTTTGGCTGGTTTTTTTTCAGAAATGCTTTTTCTTATACTGCCATGTCAGGCCTCCGACATTTTCTAAGAAATGCTCTCAACATTTCCTGTAGCATTCCTCTGTAGATTCGAAGACTCCTTCACTTTCCCCATCAATGATGATGAAACAAATGTTTGAATCAATTATTGGACACATCTATGCATTTCCTTGAGAAAACCTTAGAGAAATTTTATAAGATTTCTTCTTAAGAATTCCGGGAATCATAAAGTAAAATTGTGGAAAATTTTTCAAAGGCGGTTTCAGAAATGTATTCAATGGAGGAGTTCTTCGGAGAAAACTCGAAGAAATTGGAAAAAAGAAGTTCTCGAATAATGTTTGGAGAAATTTCTGAAAACGCTCTCCTTAAAGTTGAGAAAAACTTCCAGAAGATATCTAAGCACGCTTTCTTAGACAAATCTTCGGGCGAATCTGCGAGAAATTCTCAGTAAAAGCCTTGGTCAGAATTTCCAAAAAAAACTTGTAACCGGTCAGTTCCAATCCTTGGGTTTTTGTTTTGCATGAGTGTTTGTATTTGTGAAAATTCACGTTTTCAAATATAAAAATAGAGAAGAATACACCCTAGCGAGAAACCGCACCGCTGTAAATAGACCGAAAGATAATATTGAAGGGAACTGCAAAGCATAAATAAGAATAGCATAAAGATGGCTGATGCGAAATAGAGAAACTTCTCATGGGCGCTGCCATCTTCTATATGTAAAGACTGGGCAGAAATAGAACAGGCGTCCGTGTGTGAAGACCATAGTTAAAAGTGCAGTACTAATTGTGTAATAACCCCCCCCCCCCCCCTTTAGGGGCAGGAATTGGGGTGCTGTTCTGCCTCTGTTCTGGTAATTAGGTTCGGTATTCATCTTTTATCCACCCTGACGGACACCTCTGACTCCCTTTGATTAGGACCTCGTATCTGTTTAAATAGAACGGTCACACACGGCGGCTCGGGAGTCAAGATGGCTCCCGAGCCCAATCGCAAAAGAACCGCCATCGTCCCATTCAGGACGATTCCCTCAGGCCGTTGGCCTTAATCGCCAAGGAGGGACCCTTCTCGGCACGGTCGTTCCGGTCTCGTCCTGGGCCGTGCCGATTCCGTCAACGAAGGAAGACGCCTGCTGATGACCAGACTGTAACTAGCAATGCCCGCTGGTCCCCGTCGGTCGAGTACCGGCCCAAACCAGCCATTCACCGATTCCCGGGCTGCCCCGGCGGCGTGTTCCGGCCACACGGTAGTGCAGGAGCAGCCGTGTGGGCCAAAGCGACGAGGAGTAAGTCTGCAGGACAGTGAGTACCGCGAAGTGCCTTGGCCTATCATTAGTCTCGCTTACACGCCACATACAATGTCATACCCACACCCACACGCCACACTTGGTGAATGAATAAATGTTTAAAAATGTGAAAGTTCCTTGGTTTTTCATACGCTGTCGCGAAACCCCTCCGATTACCAATAGTAGCATGCCGGCACAGAGACCCAGCTCGAGGGGTCTCATTTTTTTCCTCCCCTGTTGGGGAAATTAAGCCACAATCTCGTTTCAACTTTAAGAAGGTATTCCATGGTTTTTAAGATATTCAAAATGCCTCTGGGGAATACTTAGACAAATTTCTAAAGGAATACTCAAATAAAAATCTTAAGGAATATCTAGTAAAACCTTTGTTGGAAATAAAAAAAAAACTTTTAGATGGAATGACAATACTTATAGAACTACAATTGAAAACTGTAATTGTTTTTGAAGTTCCCTAAGTTCTCCAGAAAAATTTCTTGAAGTTTTTGATTTATTCTTGATAATTTTGTTCTAGTTTTCAGAATTGTAGAGATCTGAAATTGAGATATTCTAGATTTTCTATAAAGGTCTTACACGAATTGTTGAGAGACGAACCAGCCATATAATAATAAAGGCAAATCAATCAATCAATTACACGAATTGCTGTAGTAGAATTTACGATTTTTTAATGATTTCTTTATCCGGATTATCCGGAGTCGAGTTCTGGTGCTTTTTTTTTCCTTGTTGGGGACATAATGCCACTGCGACCATTGATTTGATCTATTGTGGCGTAAGTTCTGGTGCTTACCAAAACAACATCTCACGAATGGAATGGCGTAAGAAGCTGAAATTTCGACTGATCACTAATCAAAGTTGGTTCGACAAACTGCCAAAATTTCAGCTTTATAGAGCATTCCGTTCCTCGGATATATGTTTGAGAAGCATCGGAACCTGACTCCGGATAATCGAGTCCGACCTGTAATTTATTCCAAAATTAAACTAATACTTCAGCATAGGTATATCCACCAAAAACCTTATCAAAATCTCACTGGGATTTGCACTTGAATTGTACCAACGTTCTGAATGTATATTCATAAATGGTGGGCGTCATATTTAAATCGTTCCATCAATCTTCAATAAAAATTATACAAACTCCATACATGCATGCATACGCTCGCTCATCGAAACAATGTCTAGTAATACCCTCAAGAACGCTCCTCGTACTAGTATTTATTTTTCTATTGCAACGGAAACTTATGGTGCAGTCAGGTATCATATACATCCAACACCCGTTCAAACAGTGTGTTGATAACCGAAACTAGCTCAGCACCTACTGTCTGTGGCGAGCGAGCAGAGCATCGTTCTTAATTCAAACATCCGGTTTCAACGACGCGACGACGGTCAGCAATCAGCATGCAAGCATGCTGCGGGCTCATTCGTCTCTTTTAGGATTCTTGCTGTTCCCCTTGATCTCTGGATTGTGGTTCATGTTGCTGTGGTTGTTGGCCAGTGCCAAGAAGAAGATCGTGGCCCGTGCAGGTCCCAGCGGGTATTCCTTCTAATCTAACCATTACCCAGAGCAAACGACGATGAGTGAAGGAGGTGGCGCAGATTGGTCGAAAGTGGATGACTAAGACTTTGGCTTGAAACGCGGTTAGGAAAGTTTTGAGACGAGACCATCACTAGAAGAGATATTTTTATGACTCCTGATCATCGAGGTTTCTCTACACTCTACAGGTGTTCAGGGATATTCTGGGAGTTATTTCGTAAATGGCTTATTATTCCTGAAAGACTTTTCCGGAGATTTGTGAAGATTCCTTCAGGTTTAACTCCAGCCCAAGTAACGTTATGATAGTCAATTGGTCTTATTAAGGTTTTAAGAACCGTTTAAAAAACCCAATGCCCTTTATTTTGGTTTTATGATGGTTTTAAGAACCTCTTATCCCAAGTAACACACTTGTCACAGAAGAGTCACGGCGGTGCAAACTTTTGTTGCGCTGAAGTCACTGTGACTTACTCATAACAAGTAAGTATTTATTTGTTAGAAGTAAGTCACAGTGACTTCTGCGCAACAAAAACTTGCGCTGCCGTGACGCTTCTGTGACAAGTGTGTTACTTGGGTAGTTTATTTGACTAAAAATGTTACATGGGAGGGATTCCCCCAGAATTTGGTGGATAGAAACTTCCAAAAATCATGCATGAAAGTGTTGTTTTCTTAGAGCATGTGAAGGAATAACATCAGTTGTCAAATCTCCATACTTCACCTTACTTTCACTTAAATTTAGACCGTAGCTTACGGGTGTTCAAAGCAACTGATTCATAGGGTAAGACTGCATGCTTTTCATATAAAATGTGAGCACATGATGCTCTGTTATTGAAACACTGATGTTTTGAGTCACCCTAGCCCTGAAGCTGGAATTTTTCCAAGCGTTATTTTGGAGTTTTTTTTTTTCTAAGTTTGTCAGTAGTTTTAGTGGTGAATAGCATAAAAACGGTAGACTATTTTTCTGGATATCCTAGGTCATCCAAACTATTCTGGAGTTTAGATCCTTAAGTCTATGGGTGTCACGGTAACTTCTTTCATTATACAAAGCTACGATTTGTAATCTACCATATCCAGTAAGTATTCTAAAAGTTCAATAAACAGTATCAGATCAGTCGGGATATCCTAGGTCATCAAAAGTGTTCTCAAGTTTAGATTCCAAAGCCTACATGTGTAATGATAATTTCTTTCATCATACAAAGTGACGATTTGTAATCTATCATGTTCAATTAGTCTCCTGAAGGTTAATAGACAATATCAGATCGGTCGAGATATCCTATGTCATCCAAACTGTTCTAGAGTTTAGATCCTAAAGTCTACGGGTGTAACAGTATCTTCTTTCATTATACAAATCTACGATTTGTAATTTAACATGTCCAGTAAGTCTTCTGAATTAACCTTTCAATTAACATCACATCAGTCTGGATATCCTAGGTCATCCAAATAGTTCTTGAGTTTAGATTCTAAAGTCTACGGGTGTAACGGTAACTTCTTGCATTATACAAAACTACGATTTGTAATCTATAATGTCCAGTAAGTCTTCTGAAGGGTTAAGAGACAATATCGGATCAGTCGGAATATCCTTGGTTATCCAAACTATTCTTGAGTTTAGATCTTCAAGTCTACGGGTGTAACGATAACTTCTTTCATTATACTAAGCTACGATGTGTAATCTATCATGCCTATTAAGTCTTCTGGACGTTCAATAGACAGTATTAGGTCAGTCAGGTTATCCTAGGTCTTCCAAACTGTTCTTGAGTTTAGATTCCAAAGTCTACCGGTGTAACGGTATTTTTTTTTAGTATACAAAGCTACGATTTGTAATCTATCATGTCTACCACAATATTCCTAAATAATGGACGCAGTGGTTAAAAAGGCTCTACAGATGAGGATAAAAAAATCTATCATGTCCAGTAAGTCTTCCGAAAGTTACAGTGGTTGTTTTTATCAACTAAGCTTTATAACAGTAAGGAAGCCCATAATATTCCAAAAATATACACCGTGTCCAATAAGTTCTCATACAAAATCAAATTGCATTCATTTCACATCTGTAATTAGGATTATCAAAGTAAATATATTTATTGAAAGGCAAACAAACACTGATCAAATGCAACATATGTTTTGGAGTTAACTGTCCTTTATCCTTCTTTGCTGATCGCTTATGTGTTCTTTGGTATTTCGTCACATTTTAACAAATAATAGATCAAAGTTAAAACAAACTAAGTTCCTGTCTTTACCATTGCCAGCAGTAACTATGACCAAAAGAGAAAAAATATGAGACTCTATATTGGTGGAGTATGAAGCCATTTTATTTTGTACAAAATAAAACGTGAATCATACAAAAATGTCCATTTTCCTATTTTCATGAGATTTGTTGTGTTAAAGAAGCATGGCTGTATCTTATCTTGTTGATTCACAATATTCTCGCTTCGAAATCGAACTTGTATCCCTATTGTGGTAAATTTTGTCTAAAATTTACATTTTATGATGTTAATCTTTAATTTCACGATCATTTTCAAGGAAATCAGCTCAAGTGAAGCTTACTAGAAAATTTCTTTCCATATCATCACCAAAGTTGTATTGTTTCAGCTTTAGAATATCCATTTGGTACAATACTTGGGATAAAAACTCAAAATTTAACCTTATGGACTCTATTAACCCATTTCCGCCCAGTGATCTATTTATAGATCAGATGCCCCGAACGCCCAGTGATCTATTTATAGATCAGTAACTTTTGCAATAACTGCGGAGAAATGAAGCATTTTTGAAGACTGGTGTCTTCAGCAAAGTTGCTGAGAAGATCAAGGACTCTTCGATAGTACGTAATTTAGTACGTATTCGCTCCAGTAGGTGGCACTAGTGATCACGAAACATTGTGCTTTGACAGGCGTTTCGTCAACAGCCATTGCCAATACTGTCGCCTTCGTATCTTGAGAATCAGACTACATAGAAAAAAAAAATATATTCAGCAAAGTTGATCAGGTCATCAAGAGCTATCCGATGATGAACTAGTTGGTTCTAGGTTTATCCGCTAGGTGGCGCTAGTGAGTCCTAAAAAATTTAAACCTCTGTATCTCGAGAATCCGACTACATAGAAGAGTTTCGTCTACGGCAAAGTTGATCAGGACATCAACAGCTATCCGATAGTGAACTAGTTGATTGTAGGTTTGTCCGATAGGTGGCGTTAGTGAGTCCTAAAAAATTTAAACATCTGTATCTTGAGAATCCGATTACATAGAAGAATTTCGTCTTTGGCAAGGTTAATCAGAACATCAATAGCTATCCGATAGTAAACTAGTTGGTTCTAGATTAATCCGTTAGGTGGCGCTAGTGAGTCTTAAAAAAAATAAATCTCTGTATCTCGAGAATCCGATTACAAAGAAGAATTTCGTCTTCGGCAAGGTTAATCAGGACATCAATAGCTATCCGATAGTGAACTAATTCGTTCTAGGTTTATCCGTTAGGTGACGCTAGTGAGTCCTTAAAAATTTAAACCTCTGTATATCGAGAATCCGACTACATAGAAAAATTTCGTCTACGGCAAAGTTGATCAAGACATCAACAGCTGTTCGATAGTGAACTAGATGATTGTCACCGCTTGGTGGCGCAAGTGGGCTCAAAAAATTCTGAATTTTTGTTTCTTGAGAATCAGACTACATAGAAGAATTTCAAAATCTCGTCTTTGACAAGGTCGATCAGGACATCAAAGCTAACCGATACTTAAGTAGTTGGTTCTAGGTTTATCCACTAGGTGGCGCTAGCGAGTCATAGAAATTCTTAACTTCTGTTTCTCAACAACCAGAGTACATAGACATATTTTGTCTTCGGCAAAGTTGATCAGGACATCAAGAGCTATCCGATAGTGAACTAGTTGGTTCTAGGTTTATTCGTGGGGTGGCGCTAGTGAGTCCTAAAAAAATAAATCTCTGTATCTTGAGAATCCGATTACATAGAAGAATCTCGTCTTCGGCAAGGTTGATCAGAACATCAATAGCTATCCGATAGTGAACTAGTTCGTTCTAGGTTTATCCGTTAGGTGGCGCTAGTAAGTCTTTCAAAATTTGAACCTCTATATCTCGAGAATCCGACTACATAGAAGAATTTTGTCTCCGGCAAGGTTGATCAGGACATCAATAGCTATCCGATAGTGAACTAGTTGGTTCTGGGCTTAACCGTTAGGTGGCACTAGTGAGTCCAAAAAAATTAAACCTATGTATCTCGAGAATCCGACTACAAAGAAGTATTCTGTGTTCGGCAATCTCGATCAGGACATCAACAGCTATTCTATAGTGAACTAGTTGATTGTAGGTTTGTTCGCTAGGTGGCGCAAGTGTGCTCTAAAAATTCTGAAGTTCTGTATCTCGAGAATCAGACTACATAGAAGAATTTCGCCTTCGGCAAAGTTGATCAGGACATCACGAGCTACTCGATAGCGTACTAGTTGGTTCAAGGTTAATCTGCTAGGTGGTGTTAGTGAGCCCTAAAAATTCCAGACATCTGTATCTCGAGAGTCAGACAACATTGAAAAATATCGTCTTCGGCAATGTCGATCAGGACATCAACAGCTATCCGATAGAGAACTAGTTGATTGTAGGTTTGTCCGCTACGTGGCGTAAGTGGGCTCTAAATATTATGAACTTCTGTATCTCGAGAATCAGACTACATAGCAAAATTTCAAAATTTCGTCTTCGACAAGGTCGATCAGGACATCATGAGCTATCCGATACTGAGCTAGTTGGTTCTAGGTTTATCCACTAGGTGGCGCTCGCGACTCATAGAAATTCTTAACTTCTGTTTCTCAACAACCAGACTACATAGACAAGTTTTGTCTTCGGCAAAGTTGATGAGGACATCAAGAGCTATCCGATAGTGAACTAGTTGGTTCTAGGTTTATCCGTTAGGTGGAGCAAGTGGGCCCTAGTGGGTGCTAGTGAGCCCTAAAAATTCTGAACTTCTGGATCTCGAAAATCAGATTACATAGAAAAATTTCGTCTTCAGCAAGGTCGATCAGAGCATCATAATCTATCCGATAGTGAACTAGTTGATTAATGGGTTTTCTGCTAGGTAGCGCTAGTGAGGTTATAAAATTCTAAGCAGCTGTATCTCGAAAATCAGGCTTCATAGAAAAATGTAGTCTTCAGCAAAGTTTATCAGGACATCAAGGGCTAATGGATAGTTAACTAGTTCATTTTAGGTTTATCCGCTAGGTGGCGCTAGTGAGTCCTACAAATTCTGAACTTCTGTATCTTGAAAATCAGGCTACATAGAAGAATTTCGTCGTCGGCAAAGTTGATCAGTACATCAAGGGCTAACGGTTAGTGAACTAGTAGGTTCTGGGTTTATCCGTTAGGTGGCGCTAGTGAGCTCTTAATATTATGAACTTCTGTATCTCGAGAATCAGACTACATAGAAGAATTTTGACTTAGACAAGGTCGATCAGCACATCAAGAGCTATCTTATTGTGAACTAGTTGGTTGTAGGTTTGTCCGCTAGGTGGCGCAAGTGGGCTCTAAAAATTCTGAACAAATATTGATAAAGTAGTTTTTACGATGAAATAGAACTGCATGGTTACTGATTGATAACAAAACCAGATAGGTATCAAACAGCCGTCTCATTTCACTAAATATAACACTGAATAAAATATAGTATAGTATAATTAGTTATCAACTTGAACTAATGATAACGTAATTTTCGATAACGTGTTATGTGCTATCAATTTGTTATCTTTACTCAGGTTCATTGTGTCTCTCATCTCAAAGACATTCGTTTGGGTCAAACGTGCCTCTGGAGCCGACCTACTGATTGGTCGGCTTCATGCAAAATAGCTGTAGATAGATAAATTGAACGTAATTTGATCAACTAGCGCCCAGCAATTTGGTTTGAGGCCAGAAGAATTGAATGCACAATGGTCTATTCACAGATGAGTAAGTATTGTTAATACCGTGGAAAATGAAGTATGTTGCACCGTTTTCCATTCTCCTTTCTTTTTCGTGCTCGTTCAGGAGAGTTATTATCCGATGATGAATGGGTTGGTTTATGTTTTCCCGTTAGGCGGCTCCAATGATTCTTAGAAATTTTGAACTTGTGTATCTCAAGAATAGAACTACATAAAGGACTCTGGTCCATATAACCACAGCTGTAAATTCCGTAGGCCCGACTACCGCTGATGATGCACCTCCGAATTTCACGGGTCACGTTGTTGTCAGCCGTCAGTAAGGATCCGAGGTAAACGAATTCCTCCACCACCTCGAAGATATCCCCGTCTATCGAAACATTACTACCCAGACAGATCCGGTCGTGTTCGGTTCCGCCTACCAGCATGTACTTTGTTTTTGAGGCATTCACCACCAGTCCAAACTTTGCTGCTTCGCGTTTCAGGCGGGTGTACAGCTCTGCCACCGTTCCAAATGTTCTGATAATAATGTCCATGTCGTCCATAAAGCACACAATATGAACGGATTTTGTGAAAATCGATCCCCGGCTGTTGAGCCAGGCTCGTCGCATCACACCTTCCAGAGCGATGTTGAAGAGTAGACATGAGAGCCCGTCACCTTGTCGCAGTCCCCGGAGAGATTCGAATGAACAGGATAGTTCCGAAACCCTTACGCAGTTTTGCACACCGTCCATCGTTGCCTTTTTTGCTGTGTGCGTTCAAGATGCAAACGGTGCCCAAATGCGCTTCAAACGCGGTAACACAGTGTTACCAAAGGCAAATTAGCAATCATAGGGGCTGTCCATAAACCACGTGGTCATGAGCGGGGGGTGGGGGGTTCGGCCAAAGACCATTTTGTATGGACAAATAAAAATTTTGTATGGACTAATCACCACCAGGTTGGGGGGGGGGGGGGGGGGGGGGGGTGGTAGGGTTGAAAAGTCCCAAAAAAATGACCACGTGGTTTATGGACAGCCCCATATCCAAAACCACCGTCAACCTAGGATGTAAATGCTCCCACTGACATCGGGTTACTTGTTAGAAAATCTTAAAGCATTTGGTGTTCCTACATTTGATATTTGCGTTTCGAATGCACACAGCAATATCAGTCTAGTCAGCTTCCTAGGAAAGCCGTTTTCGTCCATGACTTTCCATAGCTCTGCGCGGGAGAATGAGATGAGCAGAACGCTCATAAGGCGGTCGTTTATAAAAATGCAACATAAACCAAGCTCAAAGAACAATTGCTAATATTTGGAGTTTTCGAATGACGAGTGCTAAGGTAATATTTCGCTCTTTACTAGATACAGAGATACGGTGGGCAGGATATATTACTAGAATGCCGAATATCAACCCATTATATATAGAAATTATTAGAATGATGCATATTGAAATGCCTAAAAACTTTTGAAAACTATCCATTGATAAGCTACTAGCAGATTGTTTTAGTTATTACTAATGTAATCCATTTCTGGAACATTTCAAACTGTAACTTTTTTATTAGGAGAATATCGACTATGATCAGTCATCTAAAATAGATTTACATAGCTAATAAACATAGGATAGCTGCGCAAAAAAAAATGAAAAAAAATAATTTTTCAACGTTTCACGTACATATGCCCCACTGTGTATTAAAACCGAAAATTTCACTGTAGATTTCCGTTTAAATGACTGCAATAACTTTCTTTTATGGGGTTGAGGTACTCCAGAAAAAATCAGACATCTACTGTGATTGTGGCATAATTCGGGCGTTAATGGGTTAAGTTACCGTAGATTGAAGCTTTCGACCATATTTTCTTGCGTGCCGGAGCAAACGGATTTCAGAAAACGGAAGTGTACTGATAGGCCCATAAATACGAATAGAAAATAATGTTATTCTTAACCGTATGCTTTATTTGATCAGTATTATGTGGCCCTTCCATACATGCATTCATTTAAAAAAAAAATCACAGATGTGAAATAAAATACACTGAAGTTTTTTTTTACGCGGTTTTTTTTTACGCGGTTTTTTTTTACGCGGTTTTTTTTACGCGGTCCGTCCTAAAAAAAAACCGCGTTATTTCAAGACCCGTCGTAAAAAAAAACCGCGTTATTTCAAAAACCGTCGTAAAAAAAATCCGCGTTTTTTCAAAAACACGCGTAAAATAGTAAGCACCACATCTAACGTGACTTGACTTTTTTTACGACGTTTTTTGAAATAACGCGGTTTTTTTTTACGACGGGTCTTGAAATAACGCGGTTTTTTTTTACGACGGGTCTTGAAATAACGCGGTTTTTTTTTACGCGGTTTTTTTTTACGCGGGACCATTACCGTCGTAAAAAAAAACTTCAGTGTAAATTTTTCTTAATTTGTATTTTGTAAGAGAACTAATCGGACACGGTGTATAACAAAGCTTATTGTTCCTCTAACTGCTTTGGTAAGTACAATGGATTATGTAACACTACTTAACGTAGTGACAAAAGCTATTATCACAAGTGTAGACCTGATACCACGGCCTCCGGAATAGTGTTGTTGATCTGAAATGTCTAAGAACTATCTTGAAATTACTCATGATATGTCAGCAGGATTACAGATTACAGTTTAAAGTTCATTGTGAGAATAACTACTGCTACTGTCAAGAGCTAAACTTCAAGACAGTTTGGACGACCCTTAGTGTCCCAAAGTCCCCAGTATGTCAAATATACAGGGGGTGGCCAAAATGTTTGGGATAGGCATCTTTTTTTCTCCCAAGAAAAAATTCAACATACTGTAACTTTTCATAGAGTGCATCAAAAAATCTAAAATTTTGACTGTTTATCAACCTGTTATATGTGCATCATTGGTAGAATTTTGGGCTCGATTGAATAATTTTTCGCGGAGTTAGAGCCGTTTGGGCAAAACACTATTTTTTAGACTACTCATTTTCGAGCTGTCATATCTCGGAAACCAGTGAACCGAATTGAATGAATTTTTTAACGTTTATCAACAATATATTGATACTTAATACAACGTTATAAAATGTAATATTTTCTCATGGTGAATTAAGTTATAGCGGGTTGAAATTTTTACCCATATAGAGGAAAATAAGTCAAATTTACAATACCACACAAAAATTACTAAATGTGTTCTTCCTTCGATCTAAGTTGGCTCTAATATATCTGATTAAAGATAACTTGAGAACAGAAGTGGAAAATCTTTGGACATCAACACTAAAATTTATTGACATTGACATAAAAAAATTACATTTTTTCGAGAAAAATCCAAAAAGTGTCAATCCATGATAACTTTTTTCAACGTTCAAAAAGTATCAATGTTTTAATAGTTTGTGAAGCATTTGTACATTGTTAGTGTACGTTCAAAATTTCATTCAATTCGGTTTACTGGTTTCCGAGATATGACAGCTCAAAAATGAGTTGTTTAAAAAATAGTGTTTTACCCGAACGGTTGTAACTTTGCGAAAGATTAATCAATCGAGCCCAAATTTGTACCAATGATGCACATATAATAGATTGACAAACAGTCAAAATTTGAGATTTTTTGATGCACTCTATGAAAAGTTATACCATGTTGAACTTTTTTGTGAGAGAAAAAAAGTTGCCTATCCCAAACATTTTGGCCATCCCCTGTAGCTGATGTTACGAAAATAGATAGTTTGGCTGACCTGGAACATTCCAGTAGTGTCTCTAAATGACATTTGAGGTTTCAAGAGCTTCATGGCTCTCAGCAGATTATGCTAGGCTATTAATTATGGCGAAAACACAAAGTCATTCTTGTAGATATGAAGTACTTCACTCTGGAACAGTTTGGACGACCTTGGACGTCACACAGGTTTATAATAAGCTAGTAGACTTCAGATTGCTCCAGCAGTCGCGGTTTATGCAGCGTTACTCAGTATAACAGATATGGATACTGTTACGAGCGAAGACCTGAAGTCCTGAACTCCAAGGTAGTTTGGCTGATCTGGGATATCCTTGTAGTGAATCTTAATGACATTTGAGATTTCAAGAGCTTCGCGGATCCCAGTAGATTATGCAATACTATTATTTATGGTAAAAACACAAAGATTTTCCTGCAGATTTGAATGACTTCATTATAGAACAGTTTGGACGACCCTGAATGTCCCAAAGGTTTATAATAAACTAGTAGACTTCAGATTGCTTCAGTAACTGCCGTTGATTATGCAGCGAGACTCAGTATAACATATATGGGTACTGTTTTGAGTGTAGAGCTGAAGTCCTGAACTCCAAGGTAGTTTGGCTGATCTGGAATATCCCTGTAGTGGCTCTAAATGACATTGTAGATATCAATTGCTACACGTTATGCAATGCTATTATTTGTAGCGAAAATACATAAAATTATTCTTGTAGATTTGAAGGACTTCACAATAGGACAGTTTGGAACACCAGAATATTAAACACCTTTCGATATTCTTGACTAAGGCTAATAAACGTAACCCACATCCAAGTTCAGCTTTTAGAACAACTGGTAGGACAATTATTTCGTTTTTTTTCCAAATTTCATGGTGTTCAGGATGTTCTAGGTTATCAATGTAGTCCCAAATACAAATATTGCTATTTTTCTCTAACAGAGGACACAATTTGCAACAACTTTGCCGAAGACAGTATTCTGTTTTATCGAATGGGGGAATTTATAGAACCGTTTCTATGTTTCCGGCTCCAAAGGGCTAGAGAGCACAGAAAATTACCTATGTAATTTTTTTTTCTCCTACTGTGCACACTGACTCAGACCACTGAATGGCATATTTTCATACAACACATGGTTGGGGGACCATCACTGCTGTGGAGCAGAATTGGTTCTTCTTTCTCCGTTGAAACTATGTATAATGGAGTCACACAGCCATCGCATTCCAGAAAACTCGTACGCCCGAGATGGTTGGTAAATAGTTCCACTGAAAAGCTGACTGCCGGATTGGAATGTGTGTCCGACCTGGAGGCATACCTGAAACGAAGAATAGAGAATAGAATAGCGTTAGTGTTTTGTACGGAGATTGGAATGTTCATGTTTAAGTTTGGTTTACCTATATTGTAATCGTAATCAAAAGAAAAAAAAACAGGCGCTGTTCTTAAATTAAATATGTAAAATTGAAAATTATTCAAGACGAACACCAAGAAGCATCTCATCAGACAAGATAAATCAACGTGTTTACTACTCTGAGTAGCTTTATTAGACACCATTAGCGTGAATTAGTGCCGGTTCAAACTGTGCTGCTGGAACACGGGGGGGGATCCAAGAACATCCGGTCATAGCTTATCCATCTAGCGATCCCTATCACTTTCGCTTATCTCCTCAGTAGCGTGCTTTCGTTAGTTGAAAATTCAAATAATTTTAAACTTCCTTCACCTCAGTGTGCGCAACCCTGTCAACCCTCACCATGCCATCGAACTCGAAAAAGTTTAACCCGCATGTTTCGAACATGAGAACCCAAGCGAGGGGAACGATCCAACAGTCCCCCATCTAAGCATGTATGTACGCTGCTGGCTGCGGCGGCGGCCGGCTTCGAATAACTCCAGTTCCCGTGAATGGTATTTCAGCTACTACGGCGCGACGACGGTACCGACGGCCGCCCCACTTTACCCACAACTCCCACCGCCCCCTTCCTCACCACTCAAACTCATATTGTGCATAATTAAAAATTATTTAATAATAAACATTTTCTGCCTCTCCTCTGTGTCCGTAGCTTTCCGTCGTTGGTCCGATCTGGTCGTTCGGAGTTCTCATCGTCTGGCCACTACGCTCCGGTCTGTTGGTTGGTCGATCCGACACCGAACCCGGAGACCTCGAACGGGGGCTCGTGCTCGTGTAGGAATTTCCATATATGCATAGCAGCACACTTGTGTGCTGTGCAGTCAGTGCTGCTGGTCGGCGGGGGCCGGTTCTCGTACATTGGTACCTACATGTTTATATGCGAGTGTGAGCAATGAATATGATGGGAGGGAGGAAGCCAAAGGTGAACGAAGAATGGGAATGTTCCCTATCTTCCTTTTTGCTATGGCTCTCCTGGGGGGATTCGAAATCGAAGTTGGGGCATGCTCCAGCCATGAACTTGCTGGCCCCCACTGGTCACGACGATGAACGCGTTGGATTTCAACAGGATGTCTGGGGTTTTGGCAGGTTTACGATTGGAATTCTAAAGCTTCAGATTTTGCAGAATTAGTTAACGTAGATTCTGGCAGATAATTTTGAATTTTGATGACTTCAGTAACTACTATATCATGATGTTAGTAGAAGGTTACAAAAGATTATGGTAGAATTTTCTACAACATTGAAAATGATTCGACCAAATCTTCAGATATGTTCGTTGAGTCAAATAAAAATCTCAATTTCAATCGTTCCCTTCGATGATTCGTTAACCTTTGTTTTAAAGGGTTATAAATGCTGATGTCCCTAAGTGGCCTAGCCAGATATTCTCTGATATTAGTTTACAAGACGAATGATTTTTTTTAGCTCGATTAAGTTTGTTTTTAATCAATAAAATGTAAAGCCATAACCCGGATAGAGATGAAGTACTAACGACCATAACGTGTTTTTGGTTTGATTGATATAAGAGATAAAAGATCTGAAAAAATGTTACTGGAACATCTGCACAATATCAAAATTTGATATTTCAAGATCAAACAAATAGCTTGCTGCTATTGGTTAGATCTTATTAGATCTAAATATGATTTGATGATGATGATCCAGGAGTAAATTTATGATATTATTTTTAGATCTATTATCATTTATATCAATCAAACCAATATCACATTTTGATCTCAATATCAAAATATGCTATTATGGAGGTTTTTGCTCTACCCGGGTAACCATTTATTTATTTTCCTTTCCCGACTATAATAGTCGGCCAGTATCACTGAAATATATTTAAAAACATGAAGCATTTAAACAATTGCCACTTGTTTTGGGGGGATTTGAGCCCACGACTCCGTATCGCTAGCCCAGCGCTTTAACCACCTTAGCCACAGGACAAGCTACGATTCTGGGGAATAGAAAGTCGAACTGTAACTGGAAACCGAAGCAAGTGGTAATTTTTTAACAAATTTATCTCTCAATTTATTAATTCATCGTTCTTTGTCATCAAATGCTCCCAGTTTTTACTTCCTGTAAAGCCATTATATTATTTTGAAAATGGTACTACTTAAATTTTAAAGCACATCACCAAGAGAGTTATAAAATGTACAGCATTTTCAAAATGCTTCTATAATTTTGAGCATTTTCAATCTATGGGCAAGACAGACACACCGTGAGTATATTTTTCAACAGAGTGTTGCTCAGCACCCCTTCTCGACTGCTCCAGTTTTCTTAAGGTTATCTGATGCCAGTGAAAAATCAAACAGTTTTTCCCTACAGACGTTTCTGCAATGAATTGACTGGCTTTGACTGATAACAGTACTGTCATGGAGCCCCATGACTTCAATATTGCGCCTTATAAATAAATTTCGATGAAACCTCTCTATGAATGATGTTTCACGAATTTTCTCTGTAATTAACGTGGAAGAGGCATTTTCACAGAAATTGTTTTTTATGAGTTTAACAAGAGTTTTTCGTAAGATTCCTCCGAGAATTCTTTCAGAATGTATTCCTTCCTATATACTTCTTTCCCAAGTAACACAGAAAACATCTTCCGCCCATCGTGCTCTCTGCGCTCCACGCCTTCTTGTGCCAACCGGATCAGTTGCAAACACCAGCTTTGCAGGGTTGTTGTCCGGCATTCTTGCAACATGCCCTGCCCACCGTATCCTTCCGGCTTTGGCCACCTTCTGGATGCTGGGTTCGCCGTAAAGTGCAGCGAGCTCGTGGTTCATTCTTCTCCGCCACACACCGTTCTCCTGCACACCGCCGAAAATCGTCCTTAGCACCCGTCGCTCGAAAACTCCGAGTGCTTGCAGGTCCTCCTCGAGCATCGTCCATGTCTCGTGTCCGTAGAGAACCACCGGTCTTATTAACGTCTTGTACATGGTACATTTGGTGCGGGGGTGAATCTTTTTTGACCGCAGTTTCTTCTGGAGCCCATAGTAGGCACGACTTCCACTGATGATGCGCCTTCGTATTTCACGGCTCACGTTATTGTCAGCCGTTAGCAAGGAACCGAGGTAGACGAATTCTTCTACCACCTCGAAAGTATCCCCGTCTATCGTAACATTGCTGCCAAGGCTTGTCCTGTCTCGCTCAGTCCCACCTACCAGCATGTACTTTGTCTTAGCCGCATTCACCACCAGTCCGACCTTTGCTGCTTCACGTTTCAGGCGGGTGTACAGTTCTGCCACCGTTCCAAATGTTCTGGCAATAATATCCATGTCATCCGCAAAACAGACAAATTGGCTGGATTTCGTGAAGATCGTACCCCGGCTGTTGAGCCCGGCTCGTCGCATAACACCTTCCAGGGCGATGTTGAATAGTAGGCAGGAAAGTCCATCACCTTGTCGTAGTCCCCGTCGAGATTCAAATGAACTGGATAGCTCACCCGAAATCCTTACGCTGTTCTGCACACCGTCCATCGTTGCTCTTATCAGTCTAGTCAGCTTCCCGGGAAAGCTGTTCTCGTCCATAATTTTCCATAGCTCTGTGCGGTCGATACTGTCGTATGCCGCTTTGAAGTCGATGAACAGGTGGTGCGTTGGGACCTGGTATTCACGGCATTTCTGGAGGATTTGCCGTACGGTGAAGATCTGGTCCGTTGTCGACCGGCCGTCGATGAAACCGGCTTGGTAACTTCCCACGAACTCATTTACTTTAGGTGAAAGACGACGGAAGATGATCTGGGATAGCACTTTGTAGGCGGCATTCAAAACGGTGATCGCTCGAAAGTTCTCACACATTAACTTGTCGCCTTTTTTGTGGATGGGACAGATTATCCCTTCCTTCCACTCCTCCGGTAGCTGTTCGGTTTCCCAGATCTTGACTACTAACTGGTGCAGACAGGTGGCCAACTTTTCCGGGCCCATCTTGATGAGTTCTGCTGCTATACCGTCCTTACCAGCCGCTTTGTTGTTTTTGAGCTGGTGGATGGCATCCTTAACTTCCCTCAGCGTGGGAGTTGGTTCGTTCCCGTCCTCTGCTGCACCAACATAGTCATTTCCTCCGCTGTCTTGGTCCTCCGTGCCTACATTCTCTTCGCCATTCAGGTGCTCGTCGAAGTGCTGCTTCCACCTTTCGATCACCTCACGTTTGTCCGTCAGGAGGCTCCCTTCCTTATCCCTGCATATTTCGGCTTGCGGCACGTAGCCTTTGCGGGATGCGTTGAGCTTCTGGTAGAACTTGCGTGTTTCCTGTGAGCGGCACAGCAGTTCCATTTCCTCGCACTCCGCTTCTTCCAGGCGGCGCTTTTTCTCCCGGAAGAGACGGGTCTGCTGCTTCCGCTTCTGTCTGTATCGCTCCACATTCTGTCGGGTTCCATGCTGCAGCATTACCGCCCGCGCTGCATCCTTCTCCTCCAGAACCGCTCTGCACTCCTCGTCGAACCAATCGTTTCGTCGACTCCGTTCTACGTACCCGATTGTGCTCTCGGCTGCGTTGTTGATGGCTGCTTTGACTGTACTCCAGCAGTCCTCTAGAGGGGCCACATCGAGCACACCCTCGTCCGGCAACGCTGCCTCAAGATTCTGCGCGTATGCGGTGGCGACATCCGGTTGCTTCAGTCGCTCTAGATCGTACCGGGGCGGCCGCCGGTAATGTACGTTGTTAATAACGGAGAGTTTTGGGCGCAGTTTAACCATCACCAGGTAGTGATCGGAGTCGATATAAGCGCCACGATAGGTCCTGACGTCGATAATGTCGGAGAAGTGCCGTCCATCAATCAGAACGTGGTCGATTTGCGATTCCGTTTGTTGTGGTGATCTCCAGGTGTAACGATACGGGAGGCTGTGCTGGAAGAAGGTGCTACGAATGGCCATGTTCTTGGAGGCGGCGAAATCGATGAGGCGTAGGCCATTTTTGTTCGTCAGCTGGTGGGCGCTGAACTTTCCAATCGTCGGTCTGAATTCCTCCTCCTGGCCTACCTGAGCGTTTAGATCCCCTATGATGATCTTGACGTCGTGGTTTGGGCAGCGGTCGTACTCGCGTTCGAGCTGCGCGTAAAATGCGTCTTTGTCATCATCAGTGCTTCCGGAGTGAGGGCTGTGCACGTTTATTATGCTAATGTTGAAGAATCGGCCCTTGATTCTCAACCTGCACATTCTTTCGTCGATCGGCCACCAACCGATCACGCGCCTCTGCATGTCGCCCATCACTATAAAAGCTGTTCCCAGCTCACGTGTGTTGCCACAACTCTGGTAGATAGTATGATTACCTCTAAACGTTCGCACCATAGATCCTGTCCAGCACACCTCCTGCAGCGCTACGATTCCGAACCCGCGGTCCTTCAGTATATCGGCGAGTATGCGGGTGCTCCCGATGAAGTTGAGAGATCTGCAGTTCCACGTACCGAGCTTCCAATCGCAAGTCCCTTTTCGTCGCTGTGGTCGTCGCCATTGGTATCGGTTCGCATTCTTCTCTTGTTGATTTTCCGGTGCTAGTCTTTTTTACGGCTGGCTCGCAGGGCCTGACACCAACCCACTAACCCAGGGAGCTGGGCTTACCTTCCCGGAAGCTACGGGTTCTGCATTGGCATTTCCTCCAACTACAGTGCTAAATAGCTAGGCTCGAGCGCCAGTCTTCGCCGGGGGTGGTGTTTTTAATGGGCGCCCAGGAGATAATATTTTACCTGAGCTTCCACCCCCACAGAAAACATCTTCTAAAATGTAATTTGAAAGAGATGTTGCAGTACAGTATTATAAGTGAAACTACATACATCTTGTGTTGAAATCAAGTTTTAACTATGTTCAGCAATAACATATTTTTAAAAATATTGTCAATCTCAGAACAAGTTATAATAACGTTTATTTAATGTTGATAACACAAGATTTTTGTCTCATCTCCTTCCTTCAGTTAAAGAATATATGTGAAACATCAGCAGCACATATTAATAACCTTTGGGCACAAACATGTTACGATAACGTTATTTTATGTTTTAAATACGTTAATATACCAGTTTGGAAGTTCGTATTCTCTTCTCACTCACTAAGATATTCTTCATGAAACATGTTTTGTACTTAAAAAATACGAGGCCATTCAATTATGATATTCTCAATTTTGTTGAAAATCGGAGTTTTCGACTAGCGAAGTTGGGGTTTTCTCCAAATCCGTGCGTCGGACCTAATTTCGGAAGTGGTACGCTGTATAGTAAACCTGGCCAGCTATACAGCGCACCACTTCCGAAGTTAGGTCCGACGCACGGATTTGGAGAAAAAACCAACTTCACTAGTCGAAAATTCCGGGTTCCAACTTCATGGGGAATATTCTTCGCACTTAAATGTCAGGCCAATAACAGCAAATGTTCACTTAAGGTACTTACGTGTCGACTACATCTCACTTCGAAGCACAGTTTAATCTTTAATCACTGGGAATATTAGAATTCTTTTGCTCCAGGAGGAACTTCGCTCAAACTTTGTTATTGTTATACTTTAGTTCAAAACAGGTATCCAAAAACAAAAATCATATCGTTGGAAACGGATGTTTCAAATTCGTTGCTATAACGTTTTCTGAATGTATTTCAACCAATTGAAGTAGTTTTCGGCAAACATGTTATTGAGAAGTGCTAGCGATGTAATTTAACCGTACTTCTAATGTTTTGAATTCTGTCCTATCAGTCCAGATAAATTAAAGTGCCTGTTCAAAAGTTTCATACAAATAATTTTATGTAAAACCGTTTGTCCATTTGCAAAGGTTTTCTATTATTTTTTCTTATGACGTTTTAAACATTTATTGAAATAATATATTTTCCTTATTTGTAACGAACGTAAATTCTACGATCTAAAAGCAGATCATTATTACAAACAGTATTCTAAAACTTCCTGACCGTATTGTGTCATGAAGCCCCCATGTTGCATGTCTGAAAATCTGTTCGAAAATCTCACACAAACCCGAGAGATGAAAGAACTTCCTTTCTTATTTTAAATCGGATGGATAGCCAATAAATTAATGAAGAGTGAATGCGTTGATTTCACCATAAATTTTTAATGGCACATGAAATTATGTCATAGTGACCAAACACTGAGATGGTAAATTACAAATCGAATGTAAGGTTCGAAAATTATTTTGAGCCATTACCAAATACCACATAATAGCTGTCACATCAATTTGCACGGTCTGCATTTTTCAAATTACTTTTTTTCCTGCTAGCAATAAATTAGTATTTGGAATGTTTTTGAGAACATTATCAATACATATTCTTATGTTATAATAATGTATTGAAAAACATCTTTAGCAACATCGAAGATGTTTTATAAGCCGCCATTTTTTGCGCTTTTTCGGTTATATAACCCGAGCAGAGGGGAATATCAAATTAATAACTACGAAATCACAAAACCTGTTTTTATATCTTGTTTTGTTATTATTGAATTATCAAGGCATTACGTTTCCATAACATGTTTTGTTGGACAATCTTATTTTGTTATGACCAAGCAATTGGTATGCAGCCCTTAAATAACATTTCAATATTACATTCTGTTGTGGAACAAGTTTGATTATTATTGTATTATTGAGAGTGCACAAATACTTTATGGTATTGCTATCTAAACTAAAACAAATTTTGAAACAAAACCTACGTCATTCTACAACGTTATTTACAGCATTTGAGGGGAAGCAACTGCATATTCACTCATCAATTTGTCTTCCTCTTCCATTTATCATTACATCCAAACTGAGACAAAGTGCATACCCCATATCACTAACTAGTATTTCGTGGGAAAAAGTTTGCATAATGCACCAGAAAAACTGTTTAACGATTTTTTGAAAAGTGCGCAAAGTGAGGCCCTAGGTGCGCAAATTATGGTACGCTTACGGTATCACATTTGATAAGAGGTGTGGTATATTACGTGACATGGAGGTGCTGTAATGTGTACAAAACAAAGTCCCTGCTTGGCGGCGCGAGGTTTTGCTAAATTTCTGAAATTGACTGAGTTGTAGCTGAAAAGTACCCAAACTACCAGCCACTGCTCAAGTGGCGCAGTACCCTGCATACATCTAAACGAGAACATAGCAGAACATAGCAGAAGAAGAACGATGGTGTTTTGAAAAATCCTATCCCTATCACACAGGAGAAGATTTTAAAATGCCTCTATAAAATCTAAAACAAAATCTAATTAAAAACGGTTTCATGTACGGTGTAAGACTTTGGACGGACTACATATTGAACGTATAAATTTAAATTTAACATTTTTTTCTTGGTAAGGTACTTAATTTGTACCAATCACCAATTGGGTTTTTAAATTAAGAATAATATATTGATTTTTTGATTTTATTCGAAAGAGCACCTTTTTATAAGCCAGTATGATTTTTTTTCAGATTTTTAAAACTTTATTTTGATACCTAAATTCAATTACAAAAAGATTTTTTGAAATCACCTTTTGACAACTGGGCAACTGCTTGACAGCTCCGCCCAGTACGAAATGCGACGAGGGGTGATTCGACAAATCGCTCCCATACAAACTTTAAATCGATTTTTAAATAGGTTCCCGGGTACCAAAGTTCATGAAAATTTGGATTTCGGCTCAGTTTGGCATGTAGATTGTGAATATGGAATTATCTCAACACCACTAAAGAAGCCAATTGCAGCTGGTTTATGGAAAATTCCACGTGTATGGCAATTCAGTAACAAATTTTGAAAACGACGTATAATAAATGCTACACCATTGATTATACGTCGTTTTCAAAATTTGTTACTGAATTCAGGTTTTTTCTTAACTCACGATGACCAGATCGGTTCAGTCGGATTTGTTTTTGATGGAAAAAATAAATCTGGATCAAATGAGATCAATATTGTCAAAATCGGAGAAAATTTATCGCAGATATAACCATTACATAGTTTACCTGCTTTATTTTATTGTCTGCTGTTTCATATTATGAAGTAAAAAATAAAGGCATTGCAATATCTAGAAATTTCATCAGACTCTTCCGTATTTTTTATTTTATTCACTGCTATAATTTGAGTTTTGGGTAAATATAGCATCATAGCTATTGATATGTTTATCTTTGTATTAATTTCCTTCTTTCAATATCCCAGTCCCGTTACGGTGCCAAATTCCTATCACTTTTCTACGATTCCCAATTCTTATAGGTTAAGTATAATTTTAGGTTCAAAAAGTGATACATCTGCAAATGAGTTTTTTTTTTATCTCAAAATTGAGTAAACTTAGTTGAATTTATATGTCATTTTAACAGTACTGCTATTCTAACCTCTAATTATAACGTCAAAAAGTACCGAACAGACTATGTATTACGAAGTAATGAATGTTAGTGAGAGTGGAGATAGCAAATATGGTACCTACTAAATAATTCTAATCAATAAAAATGTCAACTATACAGACAATTCTGCTCAATTAGTGATTGCATTTGTCTATTATAACTTTTTCCTTTCGATCTATTATTATTCGATCATATATTGTTTGACATTATGTCATAAATATCTTTTATGCAATTCAGTATCATAATTTATATTTTATCTAACTCATTTTAGTATCATAATGGCAAATTTTTCCGAACTGGTTCATTATGCAACTGAAATGAGTTGCATAATAAAAAATAGTTGAATAATGTTCATAATGCAACTAATTTGAGTTGCATTATGAACATTATACAACTCAAATGAGTTGCATTATGAAAAAATCATTGCATAAAATTTTGTATGGAACTCGTTGCAAAACTCATTTTTTTCAGCACTCTTCGTATTTATCCAACTCGGCAAGCCTCGTTGGATAAATGTACGACTCGTGCTGAAAAAATCAACTTTTTGCAACTCGTTACATAAATAACTATTTTCATTACTAAAAATAATCCTAAACAGAATAAAACTAAACAGCATCTGCAGAAGTAATCATATCGGCATATGATATAATTACCTTTTACCTTCGCTCACGTAGGTACGTGTATAATCGCCGTTCTCACAACGCGAACAAAACAAAAAATAAAATAAAAATCATCTCCGTCCGGAAAGAATCTTTGTCGCCGCCAAAATACATCCCATGACGAAGCTCAATCATAAATAGTCGACTACCTAGAACTTTTTCATCGTTCTCTTTACTCCTTGGAAATAGCCGACGACGGGCCATGCCACCACTGTTATTAGTGTTTCAGTGCGCATGTCTGCGCACCGCGATAGCGCTGTTGGTAAGAGAGAGAGGTTCATTGTTTGATCTTGCATTCAAATCTCTGTCTATTTTTGTCCTGCGACTGGCAAACATGAAATGGGGGAATGGGGAAACTGGCAATACGTAGAACCAGTAAAGCTTCTATCGTCCCTCACTGCAAGTGCTGTGATAGCCTCATTGGTAAAGGCGACTGAAAATTTACGATAGCAGGATTGGAGGTTCAAATCCCGTCAATGTTTGTAAGTTTTATAATGAAATCGAATTTTTTTTTATGTGACCTATTATTTTCTAAAAATAGAATAACACACTTAAAATCATTACCCAAAAATGAGTAAAAAAAGTTAGTTTTTACCCTAATTTTGCTATCGGAATGTTATCAATAACTCTTTAATATCAAAATTTGTTATTGAAATATTTCCCAAATTCACTGTTATTATTGCCACTAACAAAACATGTTATTAAATTGATTTTTCAGGAACAAATTTTTGTTATGTGACTTGTTATTTTGCCGCTTATGACAGACAAGTTTATAACTCAATATGTTATGTTAATAACATGAAAATTACTAATTCCATTATGCAGTTATTTTGCCAAAATAACGCATTTTGTTATGCTGTTGTTATTCTCTTCTGCTCGGGAAGTGTACGAAATTAAGTTTCGCACTCGAGAAACAAAACATGGGCGTTTGTATGAAACATGTATTTTAAACATTAATATAACAAGTTGTGTTACTTGGGTTAGAACTTTCTCCACGATTACCTCCAAATGCACCACAAGAAATTCCTGTGGGGATTATTTCGAGATTATTGTAGGATTTTAACAAAAAAGCCTTCAAAGATTCCTCCAGGTACTAGCAAAGTCTTGCCTAGTAAATTTCTCCAAGGATTCCTCCTGAGGTTCTTTTATTAAGGAATTTGCTTTGATTCTTGTTCAGGATTGTGAATCTCAAAGAAATTTATCAAAAGATTCATTTTAAAACTAGTTCAAGGGTTTCTCCAGAAATTGCTTCGGAATTTCTCCTGGGATTCCTTCAGAGAATCTTTGTAAAATTTCTTCTAGGATTGCTAAAAAAGATCGTGAAAGTATTCCATGTGTTCATGTATTCCTTCAAACAATTAAAAAAAATCCTCCACGAATAGTATCAGAATTCCCTCTAGGAGTTTATTTTCGGAATTTCTGCAGGAATTCTTTTGAAATTTCTCAAGAAATTCTTCTAGGAATTTCGTCTTTATTTTAGTTTCTCCAGGATTTCTTGAAAAGATGCAATCCCAGGAGCCGTTTTTTAACATAGATTTAGTGATTCTTTGTGAAATTCGTGTTGGGATTTTGTTTACAAATTCAAATCTTTATTTTCCAATATTTTTTTTTCAGAAGTTTATGTTTTAAGAGATTTTTTCAGAAATTCCTCTACGGATTTCTCCCGGATTCTCTTCAGAAAATTTTCAAGCAATTTTCTTTTGAACTACTTCCAGATGCTCACTTATATTTCCTCTAATATTTCTAAGAAATAAGAATTTTGCAAAAGTTGTTGAAACCTGGATTTCGTAAGATCTTTTGGATTCAAATGACATAAAAAGAGAAACGTATAAGTTTGAGCCAAAAATATTGGATTTAGAGGTGGGGCAATCGCCTCTAAGTTGAATTTTCGAATAATAAACAGGTGTTTCACTTCAAGTGCTATAACTTTTACAATTCAATCTTTTTCATGAATCTCACACAAATTGATTTTCGAATAAACTTGAAGAACATTATGTTTTTTTTTAAAGTCACAAAAAATTAATTAATTTTTTTTCTTTTTTACAAAAAAAAATAACTCCAGGGCCTGATAACTTTTCAACCGCTTGACAAATTTCAAATATTTTAGCGTGCTTTTGTAGATATTTTTGTTACCTAACAATGAAAACAATAAACTGTACTTTTAAAAAATGGTTTAAAAATGGACAAATATCAAAAACCGTTCAAAAACACGTATTTTACAAGAAAAATCAGAATTTAGGCAAAATTTCGAATTGTTTCCATGCTTAGTTTCGGGCTTAGAGTGAGAAATTTGTCCTATATAAACATATGGAAGCCTTAAACTTCAATCTTTTGAGTATTCTGAATTTAAAAAATATTGTCTGTTCTAAATGCTAGGAAAAACATTTTTGATAAAAATCATCTACTGTGTTCTATTTCCCTACATATGATGCTAAGTATCTGGTTTGGAGTAAAAACTTCCAAAAAATCGTCCTATATATGAAAAAATCAAGTTTTAAGGCATGTTGCGGCAGTTTTTGGTGAAAAGTATAATAAAAATGAATTCTTTGACGAATAATCAGTTCAGTATATAGATACACAACATAAATTTCACTAAAGCACGCAAAAAGATTTGAAATTGGTCTTTTTTTCTGTAAAAATAAGAAAAAAAAATCTTCAATAGCTCATATTTTGCGTGGCTTTGGAAAAAATAGTGCTCTACAAGTTTATTCGATATTTGTGAGATGTTTGTAAAACAAATTTAAAATCGGCTAAAAATTGAAAAAGGTTATGGCACTTGACGTGAAAACACCTCTATTATGCCACCTCTAAATCCCATTATTTTTGGCTCAAACTCTGAGTTTTTTATGTCATTTAAATCCAGGAGAGCTTACAAATTCTAGGTTTCCACAATTTTTCAAAAAATAAGCCGTAGCCTAATAAGGGGGTATCTTCAGAAGATTCTTCAGCTATTCTCCCAGCCATTCATCCAAGAGTTCCTCCAGAGTTAACTGCAGAAAATGCTTTAAGAATTTCTGTTTAAGTATCCCTCTCGAAAATTTTCAAGAATTCTTTTTCAGAATCTCCAAAGTTATTTGAGTGTTTCATTCGGAATCCTCCAAGGATTTTCCTTCAACGATTCTCTCAACAATTCTTCCAGTACTTTTTTTGTGCAATCTCTAGAATATTTTCTCTGGAATATTTTCTATGAAGAAATATTTGAAACAATTCCTCCTGGAATGTTACCAGCAGATATTTTTGACGTAACCGGAGAAGCAATTTCTAAAATAAATCCTTGAAGGATTTTTTTTCGGGAACCCACCAAGGGATTTCTCAAGAAACTCTTGGAGGAACCCTTGGAAGAATTCCCCAAAAGAATCGGGTCTATAGAAATATGACTGAAAAAATCTCCAGTAGAATACTACTAACAATTTCATGAAGTGATCTTGAATGAACCTTTGGAGGAAAAACTGAAGAAGCCCCAGGATAATTATTGAAGGAATTCCAGAATTAATTTCAGAAGAACTTTCTGACAAAATGCCTGGAATTCCCCGGGCAACCCTTTGGTGGAATACCCAGAAAAGCTTGTTGGGGAAGTTTTGAGTTTTTTTTTTTCGAGAAATCTATCTTTGAGCGTAATACTGAAGGACTTTCTGTAAAAATATCTGGAGAAGCACCTAGAATAATCTTCGTTAAGGATCCCTAAAAAACTCGGAAATATTTCTAAACAAATTCTTTACAGAATTTGTGGAAAAAGTTATCCTTAGAGGAAATTGTAGAGAAATTAATGGGGAAATGCATGAACGAATATCTGGAAGAAGTCCTGAAGGAAACCCTGTTTGAACTCCTGCAGGGATTCCTGGAGGAATTCCTCTCTAAACCGCTGAAAGTAATTATTCGAGAATTTGTAGAGGAATTACTGCAGGATTTTCTGGAAGAAATTCCTGTACACATTCCGGTGCGAAAGTGAATGGAATCTTATAAGAGCAATTTCAGATTAAATCTCTGGTTGATTTGTATATATCATACCTATATGATTTCTGAAGAAATCACTGAAAGAGTTGGAGAAAGAATATTTGAGAAAAAAATTTCAAGAAATCTCTTTAAAAATTCGAAAAGAATCCTTGAGGTAATTTAAGAAAGTTTTTCTTAATGATCCCCAGCGGAGTTTCAAAAGAAACCCATGGAAATCTTTGTTTAACAATTATTGACGAAATTTCTGGACTAATTCTTAATGAAATACCTTAAGCAATCTCTGGAGAAATTTCTTGAAGTATCCCTGGAAGAATTTCCGAATTAACCTATAGACTTTAGAACCAAACTCATGAACTAAATTTTGAAAGGAACGCGAACACAAAATACAATAGAAAAACCGTACATTGTATTGTAACCGTACTATTTAGAACCATATTTTGAGCTTGAGCTTTGTTGACCGCCCTACTATGTCAGATTGCAGGTCAATGTGGGGAAGAGGAAGGACGTGATGATTGCAATCGTTTATATCCACAGCAGACCGAATATACCTCTGCGTCTGCACAAATTCATGCGGATGTCGGAGTGTTGGTGGGATATGGTTGGTAGAGGGTTCACACATTGGTGTGTGGATGCCAGGAGAAAGGTGATAGAATTGTATGTTTTATTATTTTGAAGATGTGCGGCACAGTTCGCTTAAATGCATAACTCGTAGGTGTCATCTGATAGATCGATACTGTGCTGTGAAAGTTTGGGAGGAACGGCTTTTTAACCTGTCTCGATGGCTATGAACACATTGAACATGTGAATATACATGTATATAGAGAAGAGAGAAAGTATATGGAAAGATACAAAGAAAGGGACAGGCCAGGGATTGAACCCAGGTCCTTCTGCATACGAATCAGAAGCAGCAGCCACTAGACAACCAAATCCAAATATACCCACAACGACCGACCTTTATTTAATAATGGTGCCCTAACTTGAATCTGTCCAGTATTTTTAGTCATATAAAAATAATTATATCCCTAAGTTTCGTCCATTTCCATCATCTCTATCAACTCATCGCAAAACTTGCACAAGCACAACTCTCGTTCTCTTTCTTCCCGAAACTATTAGCAATGAATGGCGTTCCTTTCCCTTCTTTTCCTCCCCAAAATGACGCAGGAAGGCCAGCATATACTTTGCATAAAAGCCAACCAATAAATGTTCCTCTTCATCATCATCATCATGGTTGTGCCTGCAAAAGTGCACTGCACACACAAAAACCTGCGCTGCATTTCTGCGAAAATCCAGCCTTCATGAATGGTGGTAGACACATGACTTCTCAGTTCTCGCCACTGCATGCCGAGGAAGGAACCGGCGACCAACAACGGCGGACCATGTAGACGACAGCGAGGATGAGTTCAGACAAGGCGGAGGAAAGGGCTTCTCGGTATCTTCTTCGGCGTTCTGGTTGGCTTCTCAATTCGGTTTGGTTCCAAACTCCGTGCTGATTTATCAGAAAAGAAGCGTGAAAATGATACGAAAGAAACATCTTCCCGTGACAATTGTAGAAACACAGAGGTTATTTCTCTAAACCCATGAAACGTCACTGGGGAAGAATCTCTTAAAGTTCTATAAACTTTCATTTGTCACAATTTTCGGTGGAAGAACCACCCGGTGAATCGTGACTGAGCGAGGTTCCGGAAATCCACCGCTTACGGTAGGCAAACCAAGTTGTTGCGGTCAATGCAGGTTAGTTGACTGCGCTTTTCCTCTGATTCCGACTGGAACAGGGAGTACGGGGAACATGCGACGGTAGTGGTGGTAGCGGGTGCCATCGTCGTAATTTATTTAGGAAGTTTAACAGTTTTTTCTTTCTTTCTGCCGTTGTCTCCCTCCACGGTGACTCGAGAACTTCGCAAAGCAACACCAGCAGTCAGTTCCTCTATAACCTATGTAAGCTGTTGCGACCAGCAGAAGGGCAGTTAAGGTTACAAAGGTTTTATGCAGTGCCGTGGTTTGACCACGCAATTGGTTCTGAATAGAGATCTGGAGGAGGAGGAGGGGAGGTAAGACCATAAAACAACCTGAAATTGCATATAAAAGTGGGGATAATAAAATTTGTAAGCGATTCCTCTGCTGGAATTAATAATGAGTTCTCAGAGTTTGGCACTTCGGGATTTTACGTTTTTCAGGTGATTGTTCCTAGGTAAATGAAAATCAACATTTTGCATTTATGTTTGTAAACATCCGTGATATGTCATGTAATTAAACATGGATCAGAGAAATGTGCAGTGCATAGAGTAAGGTGGGGCAAAAGTTCGACCCTAGTTGAAAATTCAATTTTTCTCAAAAAATCTAAGCAGATAAAAATAAATGAATACCGTGTGGTGATTCTACCATCCATCAGCTAAAATTTTGCTGAACAAAGTTACGCCAAATGTCTTTTCAATTTCGAGTTACAACACTTCTTGTATGTGTGTGTCTTATTCGAACTCTTGCCCCACCACTGGGGCAAAAGTTCGAATCTTGTGTTTGTGGAGTTTCGCTAACCGTAGCACACTATTTTGATACTTTGGTAATAGGAATACCTAAAACCAATTAATATTTGATGTTGGAACTGGAATACACTTTAAAGTTCGATCTTGATTTTACCCAAATCAGGGTTAAATTTACTACTCCAAAAATTAGTAGTTTTCCGCCAAATTCAGATAAAACATCATTTTTTTTCAACTTTGATCGAATTTTCACACTAATTCCAACATTTTTAGAGATAATATGTACATTTTGCCGAATTTTAGGTTTTTACCTAAAGTTGCCACATGACTCGAACTCTTGTCCCACTATGTGTAAAATATGACTCCCAAATCTTTTTTGCAAAAAGTTATACATGCTAAAGCTTCTTCAAAATATACCTAGTTACGCCCCAAAATAAAATATTGAATTCGATTTCATTACAATTCCATTCCATGCGTTGGAAGGATCATCGCATGTTACAATTTTTTGATCAAAAACCAACAGTTTGTCATAACTTTTCGAAATATTGAATTATTTTAATAATTTTTGAAGTGAAAGACTCTTTTTTAAAAAGGCTTCGAACAACCTTGACACCCGGAAGTAATAATTTGAATTGAGCTCGAAAACTTCAAAAGAAACTTTTGCCCCACTCGAACTTTTGCCCCACTTTACTCAACGTGATTGGAAGCTAACGTGGCTAAAACGGAAGAGCCCATATAGCAACATCTGTAAAGGTGTGGGTATTCAGCATGACCATGCTGGGGGTGATGGGTTCGATTTCCTTTTGGTCCAGGAACTTTTCGTAAAGGAAAATTCCTTGATTTCCTTGGTCATAGAGTAGCTTCATGCATAGAGTAAGGTGGGGCAAAAGTTCGACCTTAGTTGAAAATTCAACTTTTTTCAAGAAATCGAAGCAGATAAAAATAAATTAATACCGTATGGTGATTCTACCATCCATGAGCTAAACATTTGCTGAACAAAGTTAAGCCAAATGTCTTTTCAATTTTGAGTTACAACACTTTTTGTATGTGTGTGTCTAATTCGAACTCTTGCCCCACCACTGGGGCAAAAGTTCGAATCTTGTGTTTGTGGAATTCCACTAACCGTAGCACACTATTTCGACACTTTGGTAATCTGAATACCTAAAACCAATTAATATTTGATGTTGGAACTGAAATACACTTTAAAGTTCGATCTGGATTTTACCCAAATCAGGGTTAAATTTACTACACAAAAAATAGTAGTTTTCCGCCAAATTCAGATGAAACAACTTTTTTTTTTCAACTTTGATCGAATTTTCTCACAAATTCCATCATTTTTAGAGATAATATGTACATTTTGCAGAATTTTAGGTTTTTACCTAAAGTTGCTACATGACTCGAACTCTTGCCCCACAATTCGAACTTTTGCCCCACTATGTGTAAAATATGATTTCCAAATCTTTTTTGCAAAAAATTATCCATGCTAAAGCATCTTCAAAATATACCTAGTTACGCCCCAGAATAAAATATCGAATTCGATTTCATTACAATTCCATGCCATGCGTTGGAAGGACCATCGCATATTACATTTTTTTGATCAAAAACCAACATTTTGTCATAACTTTTCGAATTATTGATCAATTTTCATGATTTTTGGAGTGAAATACTCTTTTTCAAAAAGGGTTCGAACAACCTTGACACTCGAAAGAAATAATTTGAATTGAGCTCAAGAACTTCAAAAGAAACTCTTGCCCCACTCGAACTTTTGCCCCACTTTACTCTACCACACGATACACACACACACACAACTGCAAAAAGGTCATTGGCAGAGGAAGGACTCAGTTAATAACAGTGGAAATACTCATAGAACTCTAAACTGAGAAACAGGTTTTGTCCCAGTGGGAACGTCACGCCAAGAAGAAGAAGAAGAAGAAATAGAAGAAAAATAAGAAGAAGCAGAAGAAAAGGAAGAAGAAGCAGAAGAAAAAGAAGATACAACAAAAGTGCTTTATGTGTGAAGACCATATAGTTTCACTTGAGGAACAATAATAACGATATATGAGTTGATGCGATTTTCTTTTAGGTCAACCCCACACAAACCCCCCCCCCCCTTGAAAATTTTTTGTCGGAATCCAGGAATTTCTCAGAACATTCCTTCAGGAATAAACGTACTGACAGTTTTTTTTGTAGAAAATAACATATTCTTCGTCCTTGTATCAATTACGCCCCTAAAGAAGACCAAACAAACATTGAAACGCCAGGAAAAAAAAAAAAAAAATGATTTCCTCAAAATTGCTAGACTATTTCCTAAGCTGGGGGATACTGGGAGATACTACACGAAATTAAGGCGAAATTGGAAGCATTTCCTCACTTTTTGGTTTTTGATTTTTTATTAAATAACAAAGCAATATTTTCAAAATCGGTTTTCGTGCACATGTAGAGTATGGATCAAGGTATCTTCTGAATTTTTATTGTAGTGGAAAATGTTTTTCGTTTTTGCAGAAACCATTTTTGACCAAAATTTCACGAAAAAATGGTTTCTGCAAAAATGGAAAACATTTTCCAACTCAAAAAAATTCAGAAGATATCTTGATCCATACTCTACATGTGCACGAAAACCGATTTTGATAATATTGCTTCGTTATTTAATTAAAAATCAAAAACCGAAAAAATGAGAAAATGCTTCCAGTTTCGCCTTAAGTGTGTGATACTACACATACCCCTGGGATTCTTCCAGTCATTGTCCTCAGAACTTGTCCTTAGAACTTCTCCAGGGAGAAGAGTGTAGAATTAGGGCTTAAGTTAAAATACAAATAAATAAGAACAAAAAAATCTTCTCCAGAAACTTTTCCAGGAATTCCTCTTATTTTTTTCAAGAATACTACTTCTTCTTCTTTCTTCTTTATGGCTCTTCGTCCCCACTGGAACTTGGCCTGCCTCGCTTCAACTTGGTATTCTTTGAGCACTTCCACAGTTATTAATTGAAGGGCTTTCTTTGCTTGCCATTGCACGAATTTGTATATTGTGAGGCAAGTACAATGATACACTATGTCCAGGAAGTCGAGAAAATTTTCCGACCGGAACGGGACTCGAACCCGCCGCCGTCTCCGGATTGGTGATCCATAGCTACAAGAGCTCCCCTAGGAAATTCGCTGTGACTCCCAGAGAGCTTTCCTCAGGACTTTCTCCAGGAATTCTCCCAGAAATTTCTCTGAAAGTATCTTTTGAAACACCATAAGGACGTGTACCGGAATTTTCTTCAGGAATTTCTCTGGAAATTCATGGGGATTTTTTTTTATTACCGTACGGGTTTGGGCCGAAGGGTCTCTGATTTTCATGAAACTTTTTCCACAGGCAGGGCTCATGGATATATGAACAAAAAAAAAATAAGGAAAATTCAGGGTCGCCTATTTTCCCGGAAAACTCAGGTGGAATTTTTTTGTTTTCCCCTGACACTACTTGCTTTGAAAAATCGTAACTCAAGTACGAAACATCGTAGAAACAAAGTTTTTTTTTTTAGAAAATGAAGGCAAATTTACACAGGACATTTTTCAACAAAATTGGCCTTAACTCAAAAACGAAAATTAAGTGCATTCCAAAAATTTCAGCGATTAAAGCTTATGAAATAACCTTCTCAAAAATATTTTTTCGTAAATTTTTCACGAGTTCGGGCATAGTTTTTTCAGCTTTTCTTTACGAATTTTCTCAACTGTGGACAATTTTGTGATAACTTTTTCCAGTTCATTTTTTTTTTGGATTTCTGAGAAAATTTGCTTTCATTTTCTAAAATAAACTTTGTTTCTACGATGCTTCGTTCTTGAGTGGAAAAAGTTTCATGAAACTCTGTGACCCTTCGGCCCAATTAGTACGATAATAAAAAAAATGCCCAGTTCTTCGAGTAATTCCTTTGGAGATTGCTTAAAAATTAATTCAAGAGTTTCTCCTAAAATTGCTCTAAAAATTTCTACTGGAATTTTTTAAAGAGTTCTTTCGCGAGTTTTTGTAAGCATTTTCTGGAATTACTTCGGGAATTGCTTTGAGAATTTCTGTATGAAGTTTACCAGACGTTCTCACTTCTTTAAAAATACCTCTAGGTATTTTTTGACAAACACAAATAATTTTAACTTCAGAAATTCCTTAAGAAATTTAAAAAAAGATTCCTCTGGGAATTTTCCTAGAAATTATTAAAAAGAATTCAGCAATTCTTAAGAGGATTTTTCTTGAAATGCCCCTGACAACTTTTCAGGAAATTATGTTTTAGATGTTTCCATGAATTTCTGTGGGAACTTATTCAGGAATTTCTGAGGGGATCCAAAGTTATAATTGTGGGGACTTTCTTTGGTAATTCCCGGAGATTCCTCTAGCATTTTCGTTAGGAATTCCTTTGGATTTTTTCCGGTGATTCTTCTAATGATATCTTTAACAATTCCTCTGGAGATTCTCCCAGAAATTTTCAAAGGACTCCTATGAAAATTTCTTTGATGATCCCTCTCAGAGTTCTTCAAGGAATTGGATATTACTTCAGAAATTATCCTGGGGGTTCGTCCAGCAACACCTCTGAAATCACTTCTTCAGGAATTCCTCTGGGGGTTTCTCCAGCAAATCTTTTGGGGATTCGTCTATGAATTTCTCTGAGAATTGCTTTAGTGGTTCCATAAGGAATTCCTCAGAAGTTTCTCCAATAAATTCCTGGAATTCATTTGCGAATTTCTCTTTGGAAAGCATTAGGGAAACAAGATCCATATAGCCACTCTTTCAAGGGTTTTCTCAAGAATTTCCCTCAGAGATTTCATCAGAAATACTGCTAGGTATTCTTCTAAAGAGCAATTTAGGAACTTCCCTAGGTTTTTTTTTCCGGAAACTACCCTAAGAACTTTCCCAGAAACTTGCCTAAAAATTTTTCTAGGCCTCGGGCAATGTTCTAGAATGCAACGTTGAAGAGTCCCCTAGGATTTGATCTTGGAGCTTCCACAAGAATTGTTCTAGGTGCTGCCACGGAAATTCCTACAACAATTCCCTTTGAACATTCTACAAGAGATGTCCTAAGAAATTCTCCAAAATTCTCAAAATTCTTCAGAAAGTTCCTCCAGAATTTTTTCTGTGGCTATCCATGGAATTTTAAGATTTTTTTAAAAATATCTCCTGGGTTCTCTTCAAGATGCTCCCAGGAACTTGCCGAGGATCCTCCTTCAAGGATTTTCTTAGGAGTTTCTTCAGTATTGTCTCTAAGAATACCACTAGAAGTTACACCCGAAAAATCTCTAGGAGATTTTCCAGAAATACTGTACGAGTTTCTTTGGATTTTTTTCTACTGAGAGAGTTACAGCGGTAAATTCTTTCTGGCTTGCAGTCTTATGTGCTGGTTCACAAAACAATTATTTTGATCCCCTGATAAAGATCCAAACTGGGAACGAAAGGTTGGAGCAAAAATAATTGTTTCGTGAGCCGACACATAAGACAGCAAGCCAGGAAGAAATTACCGCTCTACGAGTTTCTCTAGAAACTCTAAAAAATAAACTACAAGTTTTTCCAGAAATTGCTCCAAAAACTTCTCCACCAGTTTTTGAAGAAGTTTCACTAGAGGTTCTTCCAGAAATTTCTCCAGGAGTTTTTCAAGACATAGCTCCTTGGATTCCTGCAGGATTTCCTCTGAAGGCTCCTCCAGCAATCTTTCAGCAATGCATCTAGAAATGCATTTTTCTAGGAATCTTCTTTTCTGTAATCCCTTTGGACAATCTGGACTTCAGTAAGTCGCCTTTAGATTTTTAAAGAAATTTCTCCAGATTTTTTTTTCTGGCGATTCCTCCAAGAATTGCCTTTATCAATTCCTTTCAGATATCCTCTGATACGGAATTTCCAAGAACTTCTCCAGGGATTCCTTAAGAAATGAATCTGGAGATTCCTCCAGAAATTCCTTTGTGGTTAACACTGAGCATTTCAGGAGTTTCTTCAGGAAATCCTCTTGGGCTTTTCCTAGGAATTTCTTTTGAGATTCATCCAGAAATTTCTTTGGAAATTGCTACAGGAATTCATCTATGAGTTCTTCCGGAGATTCGTATAGAAATAGCTCTAAGGTATCCTCTATGATTTCTGCTGCAATTCCACTAGTAATACCTCTGGAGTTTCCACCACGAAAATCGCTGGAGATTCCACCAGAAATTTCCAAGATGCCTCTGGGGATCCATTTTGGAATTTCTCTGGTTATTTTTTTTTAGGAATTGCTCAACAGGATTCTTTTAGGAATTCTTCTGGAAATTCTTCCAGGAAGCCTTCTGGAGATTCCTCCAGGAATTCCGCAAGGATTCCCTTCAGGAATTTCCCTGGGGATTCCTCTGGCCCTTTCTGCAAAAGTTCTCATGTGAATTCGCCCATGAGTTCTTCTGTGACATACTCCAGAAATTGCTCTGGGAAGTCCTCTAAGAATTCCCATTTGTATTTCCCCAAGAATACTTTTGTAAAGTTCTCCAGGAATCTCTCAGGGAATTCTTCTATGAATTTTTCGGAAAATTCCGCAAATACCACACTGAGAATTTCTCAAAAAATCCCTCTGTGATTTTTTAGGGAATCCCTCTGTGAAGTCTCCAGGAATTCCTCAAGAAATGTCTCTTGGCTTACCTGGAGAAATATCTTTGAAGATTCTCTAAGGATTCATCAGGGATTTCCTTCCATGATCCTTTAGGGAATATATGCACGAATTCACCTGGAGACTACTCAAGAAACTCCTCAGAGAATTCCTCTAGGGTTTTTGTTTTCCGAAGACTCCTCCTGGAATTGCTCTGGGTATTTTCCCAAAAATTACTCTCATATCGCTCCTAGAGTTGCCCTAGGGATTCTTCCAGAATTTCTTATGGTGATGCCTACAGGAACTATTCAGGAATTGGTCCTGTGGGGACTTCTCTAGAAATTAATCCATGGTTTTCTCTGGGATTTACCTTATTTCCTGTAAAATAATTTTGTAGACAAATAAAGCTTCAAGACTGTAACAAATCGTCCACAATACTTTGCTTCTGTCGGGGTAAATACACATGATCCCAATTACACTGCTGCTTATCATTCCCACCGATAAACATTGATTTATTGCTTGCGTTCTGATATGATAAATAACCGAATTGATAAGTGCATCGAATGTTTTCCGAACCCCAGAAAAACGTGACCGATAGACGCAGAGAGGGTAGCCACGGGCAAACAAACATCATCGTTTCGATGACCCCAAATGATAAGGCACAAATCGAACAAATTCTTTCATTTTTCATTCGGTTTCACAGATAATCCCCACAAGTTCAAGTACCTCCATTACGACCATTACGACGAGACGTGTATTGCCCTGTTCCACCCTGACTCCGCACCACACTTCCCGCAGTGGTGTTTAGTTCGTTTGTCTATTCCCGGAAATGCTCCGTTGCGTTCTTGATCATCGGCTTCTACTGCTAGACGAATAGGTGGCGGGCGGGGTTCGATCGGAAATTCAAGCAACGTAAAAGTTCCTAATGGTGATTAATGCTTCTTCCTGCACGCACATCACGCAAAATCATTTTTCATTTTTTCTTCATTCGTGGAGTTCTTACTCGGTGCCTTCCACCCCCTCTTTCTACAGGAAATACGGCAATCGTTGTTGACGATGCTGATGACGATGATGATGAACAGGAACACGAACCAGAAGGGTGACACTAGAGCTAAATCAATTAAAACTTTATTCGCTCCGAGCAACGCGGCCAACAACTGTCACCCACAAAACGGTCCACGGGCGGCTGGAGGCGGATCCTGGAAAGTTTCCGACGATGCGAACTGGAAACTAAATCCTGGTCCTGGTCTCTCACTGCTATTGCTTTAATTAAATTGCGAAGGATTCTATTTCGGGAACGCATGAGCGGTAAATAAAAGCATGGGAAGCGATTAATATTTGGTTTATATGAGAGCTGGGTAGTTTTGTTCAATCAATTTTTTTACGAAAGGGATGCTCGAGGGAATTGAAATTCGGGGATAAATTAAGTGGGGTAAAGTCCAACGAGGCGTGTCCAATAGTGTGTGTGAACAGTATTCAAGGTGGCCAAAATAGGCTCCTCTTCTGCATTTTCACACTGAATCATTACATAAGTACAGTAGATGATCGACTCGCACACTGAAATCATACCAAAAAGTCATCGGAAGAAAGTGCCCGAAGCATAGAGCAATTAAAAATAATTCCTCCCCCGCTTTGACATATGGTTACTTCGGGTATTATCGGTAGGTTTGTTCTCTTCCCCAGGAGAAATTTATCAAGAAACTCTTCAAGATATTCCTGCAATTTTTCCCTAAAAAATCAATTTCTTCCAAAATTTCTAAACATATTGAAGAGGAGTTCCTCTGACAATTATCTCAGATGTTTCATCATAAATCCGTCCAGTTTTTTTTATTAATTCCCCAAAAAGAGATATAAATTTTAAACTTTTTTTATCGATTCCTTCAGAAATTCATTTTTTTTTGCAGGAAGACTTTCTGAAATTATTGTTGGAGTCCCTCAAAAGATTACTTCAAGAATTTCTCTTTTAATTCCTCCTGAGTTCTTTTCGGAAATTCCTCTGGAATTCTCTCAAACATTTTTCTTCAGAAATTCCACTAGAAAACTCTCAGGAGATTCTTCTAGAAGTTCCTCTCGGGGGTTTCCTCCTGTGATCCTCCTGATATTCCTCCTGTGATTGCATCGTCAACTTCTCTTGGAATTTATTGAACCCTTCTTCAACGATTCTTTCAGAAATTCTGAGGACTCTTCAGGAATTCCTTCAGAGATTCGTCCAGGAATTCTTTCAGAAATCACTTTAGGATTTATTTCTTGGTGTTTTTTTTTCTTTTTCAAGAATAGCTCAAGAATATTTTGTTTTGGAATTACTGCACAGCATTCTCCAGTTTTCCAGGCATGCCTTCAGAGGTTTTACCAGATTTATTTCAAATTTCTGGTGCCAAATTTTCCTCCAAAAATCCTCAAGGCTCAGGAAATACTTCAGAAATTGCATCATGGATTTTGTCCAATAATACCACAGACAAACAAACGTAACACTCTTCAAATCGGTTTGACACATGCATTTAATGATCAATTGATTTCCGCGGTCCATCCACCAGAGGCGCCAGTGTTCGATCGCTTTGCCGTTTGAAAGTGTACACGTTGCTGAATGATGCAAACGAAAATCACAGGCGGTTTGTGTAGTAGTGAGCGTGTTAGACAAACGTCAAATCGAAAGCCTTCATGGCCGACACTGTCTCGCGTGATTCTTCCAACAGGTGGCACATGAAAAAGTGTGCTCATGAAAAAGACACCGAGCACCGAAACAATCTTTTTCCGTGCATTTTTAATTATTTATTCAGTTTATGATTTTTTCCGTGCTTTATTTTGTTGATGTTCGTGACATTTTTGTTGCAAAGGAAATGAAAGAGAAAAAAAGTTAATAAGTTGAAACATCTATTTGAAGTCAATAAAATGTTTAAATAAAGTGGTAAACCAGGTGTCCTAAGGACTGCATATCCAAGAGATATGGTGGGCTAGGTATGTAGAGTGCGATGAGAGGAATACGAATGTAGGTCAACCCGGAAAATAGAAATACACTAGAACTCCAATGGCGCAGTAGTCACTTTCTCTATTTAATTATTTTAATAACTTTAATTGTAATTAATGACTATTTTTAAGTGTCCATCCTGTAGAGGATCTTTTGTTTTGGTAAACAAAATTTATGTGACACTTCTAGTACCGCTAGTACCGCTAGTGACGCCGTAAGGACGTGGCAAACTAGATGTTAGTCACACGAACAGTCGCGACATTGGACTTCTGTGGCTAGTTATTCTAATACCCGAAAAGACGCAGGCCAGATTACCGTAAATCAGTGGATGAGTTCAACACTATTCTTTCTCTTCTTCTCTCATGTGAAATTGCCTTGTACAACAACCGAATTAAATGCGATTTATCTTTGACATTTTTAACATAAGGACTGGACTGGACACTGAAACGACTTCTGATATAAGTTCGTCTTCGCTTTTTAACCTAACTTATAGTTGAATCGAACTTGACAGTTTTCTCATGAGTTGTTATGTACATATTTCATAGTTCAGTCAAACTGGAACCTCAATATTGCAATAACGGTTAAGCACGCTGTAATGATACTTATGTACCTCGTCACCCACTTCATGCAACTACATTAGTGGTCTAATAACGCTAGGCATAGTTCCATTATGCCGTACGGTATATTAAAGCCCAATAAAATGTATGGTTTGTATGGTTTTGTAAAAAAATATATTCGGGGAAAAATATTTTTTTTATCTTGTTAATATACTTAACAGGTTAGTATATTGTAAAAATCTTATTTACAATTCACTGTATGGTGTCTACATTACATCTTATTGTTTTTGTATTTTTTTATTTTTACAGTGGTGTTTATTGTAACAATATGGTTCTAAATAGTACTGTTACAATACAACATTCGGTTTTTCTACTGTATTTTTTATTCGGGCAGTAGTTCTTCCAGGGCTTGCTTTCGATTTCCCCCAGGAAAACATTTATAAGTTCATTGAGAGATTTATTCAAGATTCTTCCAGTACCTTTGACTACAATTTTTGCTTTCATCGTTGTAGAAAATATATTAAAGATTTCTTAAGAAAATTCAAAAGTTTCTTCTTGGAATCTCCAGAGCTCTCCAGGGATTCCTAAAGAAATTTGTTGTGGGTACTCTTGAAGATTTTCTCCAGCAGTTTTATGTCATTTCATAAAATCTCTAAAGGAATAACTGATAGCAATCCTGGAAGAATCTTCGATGGAATCTCTGAAGCTTTTTCTGAAGGAATTGCAAGAAAACAAAAATCCTAAAAGTAAGCTCCTAGAGAAGAAATTTTTAAAAAAATCCTGGAAGAACCTTCGTAAAAATTTCCTAATTTTTTTTTTGAAAAAATCTAGATGAACTTCTGAAAAAATGAATCTATTGAAAAATTCTGAAAAAAAAAGTTGCTGATATTCATAAAAAAACCCTTACACCCTTGCAGGATTCTAAAGAGATATTTCTGAAGGTATTTGTGAAGGACTTTTAGAAGTAATCCGTGAAGGAACTTTTGAAGGAATGCTTGAGCGGTTTTCTAGATAAATCTTCTGTCTAATACCTGTTGAAATCCCTGGAGATATTATTTAAAAAATAATCCATGGATGAATATTTGAAACAACCGCAGTAAAAATTCCTGAAGGAATTCTAGAAGGAGTTGCTGAAGTCATGCCAATAATACCTGTAAAAAAAACCGTGATGTAATTCTTTTGAGAATTTATTAATAAATATTTAGAAAAACTTCTGAAGAACTAAAATTCGTGGATGACATTCTGAAACAATTCCCGGAGGAATCGTGAACGTATTTTTAAATCCTTGAAAGAATATCTGAAGAAACACTTGAACTTCTGTAACGATTCCTAGAAAAATGAGAAATTTCTATAGAAGTATCTAGAATTATTTCTGAAAACATTTCTGAACTTCTTAGCAAATCTGAGTGAAAACTCCATAAGGTACCCTTGGGAGAAATTCAGGAGAAAGTTCTGAGGAAATACATGGAGGAATACCTGGAGGAACTTCTGAAGGAATTTCTGAAAGAATTTCTGCAGGAATGTCTGCTGGAACCATTAAAAAAAATCATGATGGAACTTCTGGAGGAATTCCTGCGGGAGTTCTCAATAGAATTCCTGGAGAAAACTCCTGAAGAAATCTCTGGAGGAGTTCACGAAAAAAAAAATCTATACGAATCACTAAAGGAATCCCTGTAAGATTTTTTTAAGATACCGCTGGAGATATTTCTGAGAGAAATACTGAAGGGACCCCTTGAGATATATGTTAATACAATCTTGTAGACATTTTTGAAGGAACCCCTTCAGGGGGTTTCAAAAAATAATCCTACATATAAGATTTTCTAAAGTAATGTCATTCCTGAAAGAGTGCATGGAAAAAAGAATTCTTGAAAAAAAAGTCAATGTAGATTTTTTTTTAAGAATTCCTGACAGAATCCTGAAAGAATTCTTGGAATACTTTATAAAGGAATTCCTGGAGCCATTTCTAAAGTGGGAACGTCCGTGAATTACGTTACGCTTTGATTGGGGAAGGCGGTTCTGTAAAGTGTGACAACCCATAAGCAAATTTCAGCATTATTCCATACAAAAAGTTGGTTAAAAATAGTCAATATTTGCATGATTTTCTGAGAAAAATATCGCTGTAAGAATGTCTAGAATCCCTGGATAGTTTTCTGTGGGAAAAAATCAGAAATAATATTTGGAGGAATGTCATAGGCAGGGAAGTTTTCTTAAAGAAATATTGGTGAAATTTCTGGAGGTTTCTCTAGGGTATGATCAAAAAAATACGTAACAACTATGGGGAGCAGGAAATTCCACCGAGCGTTATGCCCTAACACAAATTTGAGGGTTTTTATACAAAAAAGAGGGGGAGGGTTGTCATAAAATGTAGATTTTAGCGTTATGAACTAAATAAAAGCTTCCTTGAGGGATTTCTGAAGGAAAATCTGTTTAAATTTGTAGAAATTTATGGAAAGGTTTTGAAGGAATCTCTGGAGCAATCCATAGATAATTTCCTGAAAAAAATCCCTGCATTATATTGAGTATTCAGTAGGATCAGGAATCTAATTACCCGATAGACGATTCAAAAACTCAACCATTAGACTAACTGGAGTTGTAAAGAAGTCACCAAAAATTACGGAAATTCTCCAAGAATGTCATACGTAAATTGCCATAAAATTCTTCAGAAAGATATACCAAGAATGTGAATGTATTTGTGAGCCATATGAGTATACCACAAAGAAAGTTGTTGATAGAAGTATTTCAGTGAAAAATAATAACAAAAATTATACAAAAATATTGCAAAACATTTATTTATTTATTTAAAATTGTTTTCACATCGGCGTGGGAAAATTTGTTTGGCGACGTGGCAAAATATTAGCAGCGGCGCGCCGGGCTAACTCAACTGGCAGAGGAGGCGTGAAAAAATCGTCGGCGACGGCGGTGCACACGTCTAATCGAGCATAGTGTGCTGGATAGAGGACTAGATCCGCTGTCCAGAAACGCTCTACGTTCGACATTAGGTTTCACGAACGGATTTAGAGTAACTTGGTGAAACTTCGGGTTTCAGCATCGACGATTTTTCTTTTCAAGATACACAAGGCAATAAGACAGGTGTAAATAGAAATTAAGAATTTTACTGTTAAAGACGTTATTTACTATATATTTAACAGTAAAATTTGGTCTACGCATTGATTGACGACAAATCAATGAATAGATAAAACTGTTTGTGCCAAACAGTGTGTGTTGGATGTTCATCTGATCCCATCCGAAGGAGGTTTGGATTGTGATAGTGGAACCGATTCTACAGGAACGGATATGTTCAAGGGACTCCGTATCGAAGAGGATTGATGCGCCCGTCTAAAGAATTAAGAGTCGTGGGTTTGATGCCCATCGGAGCCCGTGAATTCTTTTTCACAATTCAGCTGTTCCACAGAAAAACGATATAGTGTAACTCCGATTGTCGTGAAACTTGGTGGGTTTGTAGTTTGTCGAAAATAATTAGACCCGTATTTTTTTTACTTCGTCATAAGGGTGACCAATTTTTAGATAGAGTGGTCCTAAAATCAAGGTTTTCAAAAACTAAAAATTTTCAAAAAATCATAACTTTCGAATTAGTTGACCAATTTTAAACTTCTTTTTTTTGTTTGGAAAATATTTAAAAAAAAGACACTACACCGTCTTCAGCAAGAGTAGTATTAAGGAAAAATACGTTGAAGGGGTCAAAAATTGTGTTTAAAAAATCATAAATTCCCAACCGAAATTACTTAAAGATTTTGCTATAGAATTACTTATGCAATTGTTGATTTCCACAAGAATTTCCGAAGAAATTTCAAGAAAAATTAACGATTTGATTCCAAAAAAATTATCGGTGGAACTCTCAACGGCATTTCTGAATATATTTCCAAAAAACTGATTGAACATTTTCCAAAAAAATTGCCGAAGAAGTTTCAAACGGAATTGCCAATGAAATGCCTAAAGAATTTTTCAAAGGAATTGCTGAAGAAACTTCCAAACAGCTTGCCAAAAGAATTTATAAAGAAATTGCGAAAGCATTTCCATAGGAACCGACCAAATTTTTCTTTGAGAAAATACTAGAAGGGTAACCCAAGTAATTTTCAAGAAAATTGAAGAGAACAACCGAATCAACTTGCATGGAAATAGCAGGAAAAACTTTTCATAGAAACTACTGCAGAGATTTTCAAACAAAGTTCCGCAGGTATTCAATAATAAGTTTCCAAAGGGATTATCAAAGAATCGTCCGAATCAATAACGGATGGAATTCTCAAATTCTTGAGAAATTTTCAAAGAAATAATTATATGATTTTTGCCATGCTCACTTCGCTCACTGGGTTCAAACCTGGGGTAATTTTAGGTGTCATTCCATGGAGCGATTTTTTTTAAAAACAATTTGTCGAGCAGAGTTATCACACTTCTTTCAATGAAGTGAACTTACCACTATCGATTATGATAATGTCGATGTAAAAGTCTGTAGTGAGGACCGACTCTTCCAGTAGAAACTTGGCATTGAAATGCAAATTTCATATCGTTATTTGCAACTCTCAGTCTCGGAAGCATCAAACTAAGCTGATTTTAATCGATCGTGCGCTTTGTATTTACTGTATTAGTTGTTGCTGCTGTGCGTGGTTTGAAAGTTTCCATACTCGGAGTATGGCACAAAAAAGGACACGCTTTCAAACGATGACAGGCGTCACCGCTGACTGCAAAGCCGCGCGCGTCATTATGCAAATGATTGTTATGAAAATGCAGAGTGTCTCACCCTCCTCCGTCCAAATCATGACGCCAACTTTTCTGCCCGGTTTAGATCAACTATGGGAGCGAGTGAGCAACAGCACTGGCACATATGCGCGCATAAATATGGTTTCCTTCCCCCTGTTTCAGTTGATCTCGCCTGCATCCATTATGCACGTATCTCTGCGGCGCCATGAAGGACCACGCGGATGCTCTGACCCTAATTGCACACAGGGAAGCATCCTTGTCCTTTGTCGGATCGGATCGGAAGGGGGACGTCAATAAGGATGACGCGAAAATAAAAAGGATTAAAATGAGTGCACGCGTGCATGACAGACAACCAACATAATAACAACCTCGGTGCGACACAGTAACAGCTTCTGCAGCCAACAACAGAGGAAGTATGGCCACTACTGCAGCTCTGATCTCATCAAGAGTAGCGGCGTGTAGAGAGGGCACGTGCTTAAAATATGGTTTCGTTTTCGATTGTAGTCTTTTTTCTCATAATTGTCTCGTGTGACGCTGACGGGCGTCCTTTGATGATTTTATCATGTTCCTGTTATAACAATACTGGAAAATTGATAGAGCTTTTTCGATGGACGTAAACATATATTATTATCGAATAAATTGGTGAGCTCGTTCCAGCTTATCTAAGCTTTACTCAGCAAAAAAGGTTGAAAACAATTTTGGTTGGGTTAAGGCTCAAGCATCCGTCATCATTTTTCGGAAAATAAAAAGCAGTTTTCTCGCTGCAAATCAAAACAATGGATCATGAAAATATATTCACTGCATTATATTGCTCATGTGGGGTACAGTGAATATATTTTCATAGCAAAAACTTTTGTTTTGAACGAAAAAACTGCTTTCAAATGTTTGATGATGACGATGATTTCAATGACGAAAAGTTCAACGTTATATTGAAATGGAAAATGAGAGATTCACTCACATTTTCATCGATATACGATTATTGCGGTCAATGTTCACCTAAACAATTTAATGTTCTGAAAAGCTTAGACTCTCAACTTTCTGATGAGATTTGAAATTGGTGGTTGCGAACGCAGCGAAAATCGCAATTTTATGATAAAACTCATTCAAAAATTCAAGAGGCTGCCAATAAATTTTCAACTTCATATGAAAGATCTATACTTTCCCTTCATAGAAAAGTGCAGTTATGTACTTGTTACAACATCAATTTTCGAGATATTACGCAATAAATTAGGTGCAACTAGATGGAAAATCGTCATTAGCAAGCAAGGGGTCTATCAATTCAAACCTGCCAAAGTGGCTTCCAGGGATGGGAAAACTCACTTGCAACGAGTTACATTCACTTGCTATTTTCTCAGCTCAGAAGCGTGCAATCAAGAAACGATGTATGGGCGACTTTTGCCTTGTGATTTCGTCTAAAACTTTTCCGAATAGAGTAGGGGTCGCACACGAATTCCAAGGTCGTGACAGAGCTGTGAAAGCGACTCTCCACGAGGTGAGTGTAATTTACATTCACCTCGTGGAGAGTTGCATTCGCAGCTACCTCACGACTTCGGTATGCGAGTGCGACCCCTACTCTATTCGGCAAAGTTTTAGACGAAATCACAAACTGAAAGTCGTCCATACATCGTATCTTGATTGCACGCTTCTGGGTTGAGAAAACTGCAAGTGAGTGTAACTCTTTCCAAGTGAGTGTTCCCATCCTTGGTGGCTTCACCCTTTTTTTATTATTATTTTCTAGCGAATAGGCAAGAAAAATTTTAAATCCCAGTCTTTATGTAAATGGCGGCCTGTTTGGCGAGAGTTACCCAATTGTAATAATTTCCTGGATAAAAATCATTACATATACAATGCATAATCCAATTTGTTATTACAATGAAAATGAACTCAACAATTTGAAAGCAATAATGTGTATTGTTATTGTTGTATGTTAATTTACCGGTAGGCGTCACTTAATGTCCTCTTTTACAGAACCACCTAGTGGAAGATGTATGAAACTATGCCATTTTTGCATACATTTAGGCAATTTACTCTGGTGAAAACAAGAATCTGCACCACAGACAAACAGACACATTACTTAGAAGAAAATTGCTTCAAAAACATCGTTTGGCATCTCACTAGCACCCTCTATAATGCTTAGTCCGAAGCACTCGTTTGCAGGTGTTGTTTCCCTCGGCTCGATGTAACAATTTTGCAGGTAACGACTCCATCGTAGCGTTACCCATTCATAAAACATGAATGAAGGTTCATGATTGAGTCATTTTATGTAAACACTGACCGGCGTCGCGTTCATTTGTCTCCAAAATTGAGAGGTGATGTAGGCACAGCAGCGCCACCATGACACATGTGAGCATAGTCCGAACCACACGTTATTTTCAAAATGACCGTTAAATCGTGCGATGATTTCGATTTGAGTAGTATGTCTGTTTGTCTGTGTCTGCACTTCCCAGAAGTCGATTAGATTTTGTGCATAACTCATTCAGGAAGAAGTTACCCTAGTGCTTAACCGTAAACTGTTCAAATTCGAATGAGAAATACAAACAGATTGAACAATCCCATCCACTGCAATCCCAAAGTACAAGATTTTATGTGTAATTTCTCATTTCAATTAAGGGCTACACAGAGCAGTCATACCCATCGGCAAACTCCCAATCCCTTAGGGAATGCTTGCCAACGAAATTATGAATTAATGAAGTGCATATAAAGCGGACGGACAAATAAACGATGCAGTTGCGTACATATTTGCATTGGAAAACATTGCCTCCCGGCATGATGTGTATGCGTCGTACGCCTCTAGCCGGAAGGGTGTTTGTCTAAAAACTTTCTGCTAAATGGACGACCCCGGCCCGGCATTAACCACTGACTGCATGCTGTGTTGACCCTCCCTAGTTCTGGTGGGAGTGGACTGCGACAGTCGGACGCCATCGACGACGTCCGCCATCGGAAGAAATTTGCAATATGCAAATAAGCTTCTAATCTCTCGGGGGATTTGCTCTCACGCAAGAGCCAGAGGGATGCATTCTGCCAATGAGGATGATGACGAAGGCGATGCTATACCCTGAACTCTGAATTTATCCGGGGGATTTCGACTAGCTAATGGTGACGCATTCCGTAAACCCTTTGGTTCTCGGGACTACTGGGGATGAATACGTTTGATATGCTTTTTCATTGGACAACCGTTTCAAAGAACGGCTTATTGTCCGGTTGTTTCCGAAGAATAGGGTCATTTTGTGCACATGTGTAACGCCATAATTTATATGCGTCAGGAAAATGCAGTACAGGCATCGTTGTTGCCGTTCCCTGGTGACCAATATATTTCTGCTGGACGCAGCAAATCTCTAATACATTGAGCAGTGATACTGGGAAATAAGCCTGCCTGTGCATGTAACTAAAATGAGCGTTCACAGTTGACGCATACATGTTCAGAGAATGAGATTGTGAATATGTGATAAGCTAAAATCAAAAGAGATGCTTACTACTTTTTGACAATTGCAGTCTTTTAAGATCTTTGGTAAAGTCGAATACTGCAAAGAGGTCCTAAACACCATACCTGAAAGTAAAAAAAAAGGAATACAGTTAGTGACACGATAAAGGCTGGGTTTGGGCTGTTTGGGCGGCATCGTTGTTGCCGTTCCCTGGTGACCAATATATTTCTGCTGGACGCAGCAAATCTCTAATACATTGAGCAGTGATACTGGGAAATAAGCCTGCCTGTTCATATAACTAAAATGAGCGTTCACAGTTGACGCATACATGTTCAGAGAATGAGATTGTGAATATGTGATAAGCTAGAATCAAAAGAGATGCTTACTACCTTTTAACAATTGCAGTCTTTTTAGATTTTTGGTAAAGTCCAGTGCTGCAGAGATGTCCTAAACACCATACCTGAAAGTAAAAAAAGGAATACACTAAATTCTTTTTTTACACGAACTTTTTTTACGCGGTTTTATTTTACACGATTTTTTTTACACGATTTTCTCGAAATTACGCGATGTGCTTTTGGAAAGATTCTTCTCTCCTGGTCGCTATTTACTTCCGAAGGGGCCCAAATTTCTAGCAGAGATCTCTCTTATCATCCTTGATATCCTGTCAAAATTTCAGGATGATCCGATAAAAAATGTTTTGAAAACTTTTTTTACGCGATTTTTTTTACGCGGAACAAAAAATCGCGTAAAAACAGAATTTAGTGTACAGTTAATGACACGGTATAGGCTGGGTTTGGGCTGTTTGGGCGGCAAAGCGGTGAGTCGATAAGGAAAGCGTCCAACATAGCTCTGGTCCTTACAAGTTCCTACCTCATGTTTCCACGAGTCAAGCGATGACAAATACCGCCAGCTAAGAGTTGCGTGCTTTTAGTTGGTAGTGCAGCCTGGACACTGTTGTCCTCCAGACTTCAGCTAGATTGAGGAAATACGTCTCGAGCGTCTGTTCACCAAGGAGGTGCGGCTCAAACAGCGTCTGTTCTGACATCCAGCGGCTGAGTATGAAATGCTCATCCACCGGAAGCTATAACTAGGCAGCCCCATCACGGTGGATAGGAAACCTTAGGCCAACAACCTACTGTTTCTTAAACCCAAAAACCGCTACAGAAAAAGAAAATGAAAGATTACAAACTGATTAAACGACAACGACTTTTAGCGCAAACAACGGCCAAGAATTTGAACTTGTAATGTATTATTCTTAGTCCAGCAGGGTAAACTGGCACAATTAGCCAATGAGGCATGCCGTATGAAGCTTGAGATCCTAGCACTGAGCGAAGTCCGTTGGCAGAACTTTGGAGAACACAGATTGCTATACTCTGGCCTACCAGGTGAACACGCTCCTTGCTACCGTGGAATTGATTTCCTGCTAAATGCCCACGCTGCACTCATGAAGTGGGAACCTATCAATAAGAGGATAATTGTAGCCAGATTCAGAACACTGGGTCGAAACCTTACCATAATCCAATGTTACGCGCAAGACAAGACAAAGAGAACTTGTGCAGCCACCTGAATGCTGTTATGGGTAAGATTCCAAAAGTCCATGAGCGACTTCAACGAGAAGGTTAGTTCCGATAACTCAGATTATGAGAATGTCATTGGACGCCATAATATCAGAGAAATGAGCGAAAACGGAGAGCTTTCAGCAGAGTTTTGTGGCAATAATGACATGGTGGGGTGGGGGATCGCTTCCCAAGCAACACACATGTTATAATAAAGTTACGACAGCGCAAGTTTTGGTTGTATAGAAGTTTATTTTACGTAATTCAAACATTGTGTTGAAATAACGTAAAATAAACTTCTATACAATCAAAACTTGCGCTGTCGTTACTTTTATATAACATGTGTGTTACTTGGGTTATACCTCATGACATGAATTTCCCGTGAAGGCGTCATGGAAAATCAAATCGTTCACATCTGCACGAGCCGGAAATGGAGACGGAGCCTTCTTGATGTGCGGCACAAACGTAGCGCCGACATTGCGTCTGACCTTCATCTCCTAATCGGCGAGATCCGACTGTGCCAGGATCCAGCGACAGGAGCAGAAAATCGGACGCCGGTTCAACACACGCCGACTGGAAGATGCTGCGGTGAGAAGGTCCTTCGTCGAGGAGCTAGAGAACCGTGCTGGGAATATTCCAGAAGGTGGAAGCGTAGAAGATCAATGGATCGCCATTATGAACGCCTTCATCGCCACCGGCGAGAATAATTTGGGTGAGCTACGCACCCGCAGAAAGCAGTGGATCACAGATGATACCTGGAGGAAGATAGAGGAGCGAAGGAACGTCATAGCCGCGATAGAGTGAGCGAAAACACGAGGAGCCAAAGCAGTATCCCGTCCGCGCTATTCGGCTCTCGAGAAGGAAGTGAAACGCTCATGCTGACGGGACAAAAGAGCATGGGCGGACTCCCTAGCCGACGAAGGCGAGAAAGTCGCAAACACAAGCGACATCCGTCTCCTCTACGATGTCTCACGTCGCCTTAGTGCAGTGGTGCTCAGGCTGGAGGATACCGCGGGCCAAATTTGCAATCCGGGATCGACCTGCGGGCCGCATAAAACATCGATGCACAAAAACAACAAAAAGAACAATTCTAAAGCATATTTCTAAAAAATCTGAACTGTTCAATTTAGATTCATACGTTTGGTTGAGAAAACGTTTGAGTTTCAAATTGAAATTCAAACAAGCAATTTAGAAGTTGCCCCTAGAATTGCCTTGAAGCCACTTCAAGGACTTGTCCAGCAGCTTTTACAAGTTTCTTTTGAATCGCTTCAGAAGGTTTTCGAGAATGAAGTTTCTTTTAGTTTTTCTAGAATTCTCTTGGAACACCTCCAAGAACTCCTCTTAGATTTGCCTTTGGAACTGCACTGAAGTTACTTCAGGAATTCCTCATTAATCGTTTCCAAGAATATCTCTGCTAGAATAGCTTCTGGATTTTTCCGAAAATTTTCCAGGAGTTTTTTGAAGATTTTAGTAAATTCTTTCCATAAGTCTTCTAAAGTTGATGCAATACTTCATCATTAAATTTCTTCAAAAATCAGATTTTTAACAATTGTTTCCGGAAGTTTCTTCAACATTATCTTCCAAAGTTGCTGCATAAATTGCTTCAGAACATTTTTCTAGGAGATGCTCCTATAATTTCCATGCAGTATCGCCACAACTTTCTCATTGAATTTATTCAGGTTTATTTTCTCCAGCATAATTTGAGTTTCTCCATATATTTCGCTTAGAGTTGCTTAAAATTTCTCTCCATTGTTTCCTGGAGTTTCTCCAAAAATGTATCCAAAAGTTTCTCCATAAGGGCACAGGAGACGCTTTATGAATCTTGCCTGAGATTTTTTTTCTTTAAGTTCGTTCAGGAGTTTCTTGCTTGGACAATTCAAATTGGATTCGTAAGTTTTGTTTCGAAAAATGTGTGAGTCTTATAATAGAAATTTAAACAAACAGTGAAAATTAAACAATATTGGTAACCAAGTCGAGATTTGTTGAGAATTTTGTCAAAAACTTCGTGCTTTGTGTTTGTATGTTCTTCGGAAAGGCGAAATGTGAAATATTTGCTCAGCGTTGCATTGACTGCGCTTGAAAACTGCAACTAATTTTTAAATGATTCAAGATTACATTTTTAACAAACTTTCATTTGATTCGTACCACTTATAAATAACTATAAGCTGGCTTCGTGACTTAGCTGAAATGCCTAGTTGCGGAGTTGCCGGAGTTGCGATTTCGAATCTTACCAGAACGAATTGTTCTTTTTGTTTATTTATCATTTAATTTGTGTTCAACACTGTGAAAATTGATCAGCATTTTTTTTGTTTGATTTCTTAATAAATTTAACGAGTTATTCCAAATAATCGTTCAAAAATTTCGATTCGTCTTAAAGTACTCCGCGGGCCGCATCTTAAGGCTTGGAGGGCCGCATGCGGCCCGCGGGCCGCAGGATGAGCACCACTGCCTTAGTGGGACCAAGATGAATGCTACGATGCCCGTCAAAGACACATCTGGACGGTTACTGACCGACCCGGCTGACCAGTTGAAACGCTGGTTTGAGCACTTTGGAAACCTTTCTCAAGTGTCGGTCACGCCATCAACACCTCAGCATGATCCGCCAAGCGTTCGACGCATTACTGATTGATTGATTTGTCTTTATTAGAGAGACTTTCAGCCCTTGGCTGGTTCGTCTCGACGCATTACTCATGTCAACACCGAAGCACCATCAGGGCAGGAGATAGAAACAGCCATCCGTAGCATTAAATCGAACAGGGCCCCAAGGCTCGATCGCATATCAGCTGAGATGCTTAAAGCTGAACTCATAGTATCCGCACAACTACTGCATCAATTATTCTGCAATATATGGGAAACCGCGACATTTCCGGCCCACTGAATGCAAGGCATCTTAGTGAAGGTACCCAAAAAGGGTGACCTGACTTGACGGGGCATCATATTACTGTCTATCGTTCTCAAAGTCCTCTGCAATGTGATCCTTAACCAGATACAGGCTCTCCGACGGCAGCAAGCAGGATTCCGTGCCGGACGATTTTGTGTGGACTATATTGTCACGCTCTGTACCATCTTGGAGCAAGTCGATGAATTCCAAGAGTCTCTCTACCTGGTGTTCATTGATTACGAAAAAGCTTTGGACCGTCTCAATCACGAAAACATGTAGGATGCCCTCAGAGTGTCCCTGAGAAAATCATCGGCCTTATTCAAGCACAGTACAGGGCATTTTCGTGCAGAGTACTGCACAACGGTGTCTTTTTCGATCCCATCCGGGTCGTTGTTGGAGTAAGGCAAGTGTATACTAACACTGCTGCTGTTCCTCATCGTAATCGACGAGATCCTGGTAGGTGCGATTGATCGTAAACCAAATCGTGGGTTATTGTGGCAGCCCATTACCATGGCTCGACTTCGAACTGGCTGATGACGTTGCTCTCCTAGCTCAACGGCGCTCTGATATGCAGAGTAATCTGGATGATCTTGCCGATCGCTTCTCGGCGACAGGTCTCACCAGCAACGTCAACAAGACCAAATCGTTGTTGGATGTAAACACGGTCAACCTTTCCAGCTTTACGGTAGCTGGGCAATCAGTGGAGAATGTTGAAAGCTTTCAATATCTTGGTAGCCAAAGGCGGCCGATAGCGGCACCAAGATCGACATAGGTGCACGGATCAAGAAGGTGAGGGCTGCATTTGCGAGTTTAAGAAATGTATGAAAAAACAATCAGATTTGTCGACGCACCAAAATTCGAATTTTCACTCAAACGTGAAAAGAGATGTAGAGACCAAAGTCAAATAATTGTTATAACTGAAGAACTTGTTTTTATTTACTGTTTAATTCGTCATCTATCCATCATGATTTAATCATTGCCACTTTACGACTTAGTTGTCAAACAAATGTCCCACTTTGAATCTAAATGGCACCCATTGTCCAGTAGAAAAAGCAAAAAAAAAACACCGCCAATAAACAGCACAACACCTCCTAATTAGCGTATCTCATTCAACCGTTTGCCTTTTCAACAACTCGCCCATCCGGGGCACATCACCTGGCGTGTCCAAATTTGCCATTATCTCGCGGTTTTTTCGCGCTTCGCTTGTTACCTTACAACCGTCATTCACTGCGACGGCATTGCGCGAAAAAAAGAAAAAATAATACTGCCATTAGATGACAAACGGTACCGGTTGTAAAGCTTTTGGTACGCAACTTACCGTGTCGCAGCGCCAAGCGCCACCACCGACCGCGGTTGTCCTCTGCTACTGCGCAACGCAGCCCGAAAAAACTACGAGCGCGCGCGCACGCTTTCGATGCGGCAATAAACGAGCGCGTCCGACAGAGAGGCCGGGAGGAAGAGAATTTGGCAAAATAGACGAAAACAGATGCACTCCTACTAGCGCAGAGAAGAAAAAAAAAATAGCCACCCAACTGTTTGTTGGTCGTAAAAAAAGAGACACGGTTGAAGAAAAAAAAAATGCGATTCATTCATAGGAGGGCGGATTAAGAGCATCCCCACCGATTGCTGCTATTTGTAGGGAGAAGAGCTTTCCGTGTAAAAAAGAGTGTGTCAATTTAGCTGTCTGCATGTTTTTTACTTGAATTCTTGAATTAGCGTCTTTCATTATTGTTCCCTTAGTAAGCACTTCCACAAGCTTCCTTTGCCAATGTCCATTTTTTCATTCGCTATCAGCACACATTGTTGGATGTTTTTGTATTGAAATTCAGCAATGTGTATTGCTGAATATTGCCCATTCAGCATGGCAAAATTTAATGGTCATTTGTCAAACATCCTCTAAGTCCGAGGAAGTTAAGGATCTTGAACCGCCCAAGTAACATACTTGTCATAGAAGAGTCACGGCGGCGCAGGTTTTTGTTGCGCAGAAGTCACTGTAACTTACTCCTGGCAAATAACTTTTTATTTGTTATAAGTAAGTCACAGTGACTTCTGCGCAACAAGAAACTGCGCCGCCGTGACTCTTCTGTGACAAGTGTGTTACTTGAGCGCTACGGGTATCGATCACAGACTCCCTAAGCATGGTTATGCTAAATACTCGTGCTTTTGCCAGATCGGTAAAAACTGTTCATGCTAATATTATTTGATGCTTAAGGCGTATTTTTTTTTTGTTTAGCCGGGGCCCGTGGCGTAGTTGGTCACACGTTCGCTTCATATACGGATGGTCATGGGTTTGATTCCCAGCCCCGGCACATGCAATTTTTCGTCAGTTGCTCTTCACCGAGAGCGGCTGACACTGACCCTCTTCTGAGCCCCATGGCTCAAACGGACCCGGATACCTGGACATCGGCGAATTGCTACTCATAATGGACCCCCCATCGGACTGGAAAGGAACAACGGCCACCTATCATCCTTGTGCTCATCATTCTACCATGTAGAGTAGAATAGTGAAAGCAGCAGAAAGGCAACCAGTTCGATAAAGTATAATAGAATACATCTTGGCTCTGTACAATACTGTAGGTACAGCTGTCAATTGAAATCGCTCACGTAGTGCCCAAGTGGACAATAGAGCTGTAAATTAGGTTAGGTGATTAAGAATAAAAAAGGCGTATTTTGATTTTGTTCATTTGAAAAAAAAAAGCCTAAAATAATCAATACTAGGTGCTTAGATCTACGAATCTTAAATAATAGTGTTCTTGAAAATATGAGTAGAGGTCTTAAGGTTTGCCAAATTGAGTACCCCACAAGGATCGTCTTTTAACCTTCACATACTCGCCCCCCGAAAATTCATTTTGAAAATGCTGGCATTTCGTCAATTTTCATCCGATTTTTTTGAAGTCGCCCTTAAGCGATCATAAATTGGTGCAAGTTTATTACACTCAAAAGGTCATGTAATATCTGGAACCATTCCGGAGATATTCCGGATTGAACTGGGGTCAGGGGGTGGGGGAGAGGTCTGTTTTGTCAAATGGCTAAAAGTGATTATTTCGTGTGTTTGAGAGGCTCCCGCGGTACCTGTTTCAGGTGTTCCGGAGCGGCCATATCAGTTGCTACAAACTTTAGTTATTTTTTTATTCCCCATTCTCTTGAAATCATGAAGTTAGATACGTCGCACGGCACGTTTTGGTTGCAAACCAGAAATGTCCCCGATGTCACCCCCGTGGAACCTATGCTAGATGTTCCGGAGTGGCCTTATTAATTGATACAGACTTTAGGGTATCGTTTCTGACTCAGTCATTTGAAATCATGAAGTTTGATATGTCGCACGACATGTTTTGGATGAAAACCAGAAGTGTCCCCAATGAGGCCCCCGCGGAACCTGTCACGATGATCCGGATGGGTTAACTTATTCAAATCTGATTATCGCAGTTGTGTTTTATTGTTCGCAATAAAAATTCAGCTGAAAATCGATTGTTCAAACACAATAACATATGAAATAATCATTTTTAACCATTTCGACACACTCCCTGACCTCAGTACAATCCGGAATATCTCCGAAATGGTTCCGGAAATTGCATGGCCACTTGGGTGTAATAAACTTGCACCAATTTATGATCGATTGAGGGCGACTTCAAAAAAATTTGATGAAAATTGACGAAATACCAGCATTTTGAAAATGAGATGTTGGGGGTCGGGTACGTGAAGATTAAGGGGCCGTTCATAAACCACGTAGACTTTTAGGGGGGAGGGGGGGTCTGGCCAAACTCTACGCTCCATACAAATTTCAAAATTTTTGTATTGACAAAAGTCTACGAGGGGGGAGGGGGGGGGCGGATGTGAGGTTGCCAAGTTTTGGTCTACGTGGTTTATGAACAGCCCCTAATAAAGTATAAACCTGGACATCAATAGATATAACATACAATTTGTTGCACAATGCGCAGCAAACAACAAAGGCACTCGGCAGTTCAAACAGGAAATGAAGAAAAACATAATTAAACATTTCCCCCTGCTGCGACGTCCGACGCTTGTCGGTCGTCTCATTAGAATACTAAACACAGCGTGATGGACGATTGTAGTTTCTACCCATACAGCAAAGCACGTGTCTTTCCTTTCCGGTAATCATGTCGTAGCGTAGCTGTAGGTAAAGAATCGCGTTGGCCGACCAACCGACTGACCGACCGCCCGCCGTCAGATGATTGCGATAGCGCGTTGGCAAAAAGGCGCGACCTGCCGCTTGACCCTTCGGACTCCTCAAGCTTTTTTTTAATCTATTTTCATAATTGGTAGTGTAGTAATGTGCGAATGACAACCTCAACTAAAAACGTCTAAATTTCCTGTTTAATCCACTCATTTCTGTGAAAGATGTCGCGTTGTTTTCCATCACCTTTTTCTTCTTCTAAGGAATGGGGGGATAACCTGCTTAACAGATACTTGAACAGAGAGGTCCAGGTAGTGTGGAGTTAGCAACCGTTTTATACAACCAAAGTAGAATCTCGGAATACCATTTCCCCAACCCACTAAACAACATTCCCATGGACGCCAAACCCTTTGTCTTTCCGGAATCACCAAGAAGGCATTGCTTTAGAGAGGAGCTAAGCACATTGCACCCTCAAGGTTAACTGCGTAGTCAGACCATCGATGACTCGCTTTGAAGAATCCACCAAGGTAGCCTGCTGGCGCTAAGCCAGTTTCCCGAGTGGCCCGCCACTAGGATGTTCTCCCCACCACTTAAACGCTATAAGGGCCAATACTTGAGAATGCATCTGTTATCTGGTGTCCGTATGAAGTCACGTGGATTCTTCGACTTGAACGGGTACAAAAGCGATTTCTGAGAATGGCTTTGCGAAATCTTTCCTGGCGAGATCCGATAAACTTGCCACCATATTTGGACAGATGCCTACTATTGGATTTAGATTCTTTGGAGCGTAGGAGGACGATACAACAGGCAACATTTGTAGCAAAGCTCCTAAATGGTGAAGTAGATTGCCCGGAAATACTTGCGCAATTGGACTTCTGAGTTCCTCAAAGGTGGTTACGGAATTCTTCGTTGCTGCAAATCAGGTACCATCGTACTGCCTATGGTTACCATGCGCCACTGACAGCGATGATTAGGGCGTTTTTGGAGGTAGAATCCGTGTTTGAGTTTGGAAGAAGTTCAAACCAGCTACGCAATGCTCTCCGAAGAAGAAGATGAAGATGTAATTTTTAATTCGTTAAGTTTTATTGTATTGTTTCTTGTTTTTTTTACCAACTAACTTATTCATGTAGACTTTTGTCGGATGGATTATTAACATAAATAAATAAATAAATATCGACCGCAGGGAACCGGTACGACCTACGTAGCCGACTCCGAACCTTTGGACAACTTTTAAATAGCGTCTGAACTAGCCGTTCTCCGATTCCATGCGCCACCTCCTCTGTAACTTCAATACGATGTGGATGATTGCCGTTGAAACAGCATTCCAGCCAAACTCACCCCTGCACATCTTCTGGACAAGGATGCCCAACTGACGCCACAGAACGCGTTCCTTGCATCCTGAGTCGCTACTGCACAGTAGCGAATCTCCTTCCTCTTACGCAGGAGCGCTAACTTGGCGGTATTTGTAACCAACTAGATATCGTCTACGGCCGCCCTCCCCTTCCGGAAGCCGAGCTGGTTGCTCAAGACACCATTTACACCCTCGGTGTGCCCCAACAGTCTGTTGAAGATGATCTTCTCGAGCACCTTCTGTCGATCAAGCATATTGGTCTATATGCCGACGGGTCTCCGGGTAGTTTTCTCGCCTTTGGCAAAAATTTCATGCTCTGCCGCTGCCAAACCTTTGGGAGAACACTTTCGACCAGACATCTCCGCATAGCAGAACTGAAGCAGGCCTCTTCTTGCCCTTATCTGAGTCTTCGAACACCACTCGTCGTTCATTTCGCTGCATTCAACGCCTGGCCAGTAGGCAGAGGCATCGCAGGTCCTCAATCGCATGAGTTCACTAGTAAGGGCCTGTCCATAAACCACGTGGTCATTTTTTTGGGACTTTTCAAACCAACCCCCCCCCCCCCCGCGTGGTCATTAGTTCGTACAAAAATTTTTATTTGTCCATACAAAATGGTCATTGGTTGAACCCCCCCCCCCCTCATGACCACGTGGTTTATGGACAGCCCCTAAGTGTGGGGGGACTCAGCATCGCACGCAGGCAGTAGCACCGCTACCAGTTCATCCCCTCTTAAACCGAGTAGGTTTCGCTAATGGCGGAGCGCCTTCCTAAATACCTCATTGTTAAAGTATGATATCTTCCACCTACGAGGACTTGGCCTTGGCATAGCCACCTCTTCCTCTATCCGATGTCTGCTGTTGTTGTAGTCGATACTATAGCAAACCGACAGGTGATCGCTGTGAGTGTAGTCACCGTCTACCTTCCAGTTGGAACTGTTTTTTAGGCCAGGACTACAGAAGTAACGTGGATAATCGACTCCGCTCCGTTCCAGTGCTTTTGGTACCGACATTAGCCAAATAACGAGCACTTCAGCGTCAGCGATCTCGTCTAGGTATTTCACCTTCAGAGTCGCCTCCGCTATAATAGCCCTCACCTCGACACCCTTGCCTCTTCCGCCAGTCTTTTGTAGGCGGCATCCTTACGTTTCTTGTCGAACTTGAGCTAACATCTGACACTGCGCACGTTGGCTTCCAGATCCCCGAGCTTGGCGTCGCTCCTTATCGCGTTCAAGACTTCATAGTACTTGGACTGTTCTTGATTTCAAGCGCGTCACTCTTCTTGCGCTTGGCACCTGTCCTTCTACGTTTCTTGACCCGGTGTGCCTACTCTCCTGCACCTCTTGCGCTTTCTTATGCTTCTTCTTCCCTTTCTTCCACTTCACTATGGTCCAAGGGGTGTCTTCCCACTGACCCGTCCTAATAGCTAAGGACTTATCAGTGGTAGCAACTCCTTGTTCCCTTCGTTCCAAGATGAGCCGGGCTTTTCAGGCCGACCCCTCCCGTCTTTTCGGGAAGCCTGGCTGAAGATCGACTTACTGCTTTTATTACCATTGGGTTTCGTGCTGCAGTAATATCGCTGGCACAATTCGTCGAATCGATCGACATCGTTTGAGCATTCCTACTAATGCACCCAGTTCAGCACAGCTTCTGCAGCACTACTATGCCAAACCCGCGGTTCTTCAGTGCATCGGCGAGAATGCGGGTGTTCCCAATGGAGTAGAAGTATCTACTGTTCCACGTATAGAGCTTCCAATCACAAATCTTTGCCCGTTGCTGGAGTTATTTGTATTTGGATCTGGTTTCAATACTTTTCTTCTTTCGATTTCGCTTCTTGTGTTTTTTGTGGCAGGTTCGCAAGAGCTGGTAAAGGGTGGTACGGTCAAATTTTGGTCATACATTTTTTATAACTTCAGACTGCGTACACCAAAATAGCTGATTTTTGAACCAGTAATGGTACATTGTATGTAGCTTATACCATAAAATTTTCATCAAAATCGGTTTAGTATTTGCGGAGATATTGTTGAATCCTGAGATCTGCAATTTTAATGTTTTGTACAAAGAGGATTCAAAAATAAGAACAAATTTTTACTGTTTTATTTATATAATAACCTGAAAAAGTTGACCGATTTCAAAGAAAATTTTTCTGTTTGTAAAGTATGCATATCAAAATGTTGTGTACAAATTTCGTTCAATTTTATCTAGCCGTTACAAAGTTATATTTTCTTAAGTGACACCCGGTCAGTTTTTTTCGTATTCAAACTGCTACAACTTTGAAAGTATTCATACAAAATGGCTCAAAATTTAACTATGAACAGATTTTTATAATAGTATTATACTGTAAAATTTTCATAAGAATCGAAGCAGTATTGGTAGTTCTGTAATCAAAATTGTGCTTTACTGTCCTTAAATTGCCAAAAATTTACTATGGAGCGCTTTGTACAAAATTTTAAAAACGCAGGTCGTTGGTTTTATCTAGGGGAAGTTACGTATTTTCGGCAGTTTTGTTCTCTTCGTCATGGGTTTTTGTGAAACCTGTTGATCTCAAAGTTGGCCTCAAATCCTTCCCAACCAAGCTGAGTTATTTGCCCAAATTTCAGGAAATTTGGCCCACAAAAACCCCCCTTGACGAAGAGAACAAACCTGCCGATATTACCCTTTGTCACCCTGTATATACACCAATACTTAATGGATTTTGATGAAAATTTTACGGTATAAGCTACATATAAAGTACCATCACTGATCCAAAAATAAACTGTTTTGGTGTACGCAGCCTAAAGTTATGAAAAATATGGTGTGACCAAATTTTGACCGTACCACCATTTAGGTACGAACCCACTTAACACCTATGTGCCTGTGCCTCATTTTGCACCCTATTTCAAAACTTTAAAAATCTGATTCTCAGCCGTTTCTCAACGAAAATTTGTGAAATTTTGACAGTTGATCACAAAATCCTTCTAGTTTATGGAACCGGTATCATGGTTCCGATTTTTTCCGTTGTTCCGGATTTATGGCCGTGAGTACTGGGGTAACCTCCTTATGAGATAGAGGTGCAACCTATAATTCGCCTTCGAAAACTAGCTTGCGGCATTCCAAACTTCATGATTTTGCAAAACAAGAGTATTGGAGCATATTTCTAGAGATGCTGAATACACTGGCCACTTTTCCGGATGTTCCGGAAACCTGGTGTCCTCAGGGAAGTGGCCACTTTCTGACCGGTTCTGAAACCTAGCTTGCGACATATCAAACTTCATGATTTTTCAAAACAAAACTATTGGTACATGTTTTGAGAGATTTCGGATACACTGGCTACGTCTCCGGATGTTCCGGAAACCTGGTGTCCGCAGGGAAGTGGCCACTTTCTGACCGGTTGTGAAACCTAGCTTGCGACATATCAAACTTCATGATTTTGCAAAACAAGACTATTGGTATATGTTTTGAGAGATTTCGGATACACTGGCCACATCTCCGGATGTTCCGGAACCTGGTGTCCCCAGGGAAGTGGCCACTTTCTGACCGGTTCTGAAACCAAGCTTGCGACATTTCAAACTTCATGATTTTGCGAAACAAGAATATTGGACCATATTTCAAGAGATTTCACATACACTGGCCACGTCTCCGGATGTTCCGAAATCCTGGTGCCCCCAGGGAAGTGGCCACTTTCTGACCGATTCTGAAACCTAGCTTGCGACATATCAAACTTCATGATTTTGCAAAACAAGACTATTGGCACATGTTTTGAGAGATTTCAGATACACTGGCCACATCTCCGGATGTTCCGGAAACCTGGTGTCCGCAGGGAAGTGGCCACTTTCTGACCGGTTGTGAAACCTAGCTTGCGACATATCAAACTGCATGATTTTGCAAAACAAGACTATTGGTACATGTTTTGAGAGATTTCGGATACACTAGCCACATCTCCGGATGTTCCGGAAACCTGGTGTCCCCAGGAAAGTGGCCACTTTCTGACCGGTTCTGAACCTTAGCTTGCGACATATCAGCTTTCCGGAACAACCCGAGAAGTGGCCGGTGCTTCAGAAATCTCTAGACACATGGTCTCTCTTGTTTCGCACAATCATGAAGTTTGATATGTCGCAAGCTAGGTTTCAGAACCGGTCAAAAAGTGGCCACTTCCCTGGGGGCACCAGTGGCCAGTGTATCCGAAATCTCTGAAAACATGTACCAATAGTCTTGTTTTGCAAAATCATGAAGTTTGATATGTCGCAAGCTAGGGTTCAGAACTGGTCAGAAAGTGGCCACTTTCCTGGGGACACCAGGTTTCCGGAACATCCGGAGATGTGGCCAGTGTATCCGAAATCTCTCAAAACATGTACTAATTGTCTTGTTTTGCAAAATCATGAAGTTTGATATGTCGCAAGCTAGGTTTCAGTACCGGTAAGAAAGTGGCCACTTCCCTGGGGGCACTAGGATTCCGGAACATCCGGAGACGTGGCCAGTGTATCCGAAATCTCTCAAAACATGTACCAATAGTTTTGTTTTGAAAAATCATGAAGTTTGATATGTCGCAAGCTAGGTTTCAGAACCGGTCAGAAAGTGGCCACTTCCCTGAGGACACCAGGTTTCCGGAACATCCGGAGAAGTGGCCAGTGTATTCAGCATCTCTAGAAATATGCTCCAATGCTCTTGTTTTGCAAAATCATGAAGTTTGGAATGCCGCAAGCTAGTTTTCGAAGGCGAATTATAGGTTGCACCTCTATCTGATAAGGAGGTTACCCCAGTACTCACGGCCATAAATCCGGAACAACGGAAAAAATCGGAACCATGATACCGGTTCCATAAATTAGAAGGATTTTGTGATCAACTGTCAAAATTTCACAAATTTTCGTTGAGAAACGGCTGAGAATCAGATTTTTAAAGTTTTGAAATAGGGTGCAAAATGAGGCACAGGCACATAGGTGTTAACATAGGAACCTAAGGCTAACCTTCCCGGAAGCTACGGATTCTGCATTTTGGCATTTCCTCCTGCAGTTACAGTGAAATGTTGCTATGTTTAGGCTCCAGTCCGTGCTGACGAGATGTTTTTACTGAACGCCTAGGAGATACATAAAATTTTATACTGGCTTCCACCTCCGTTAAACTGTCCAAAATGAAAATGGCAAAAAACATCAGTTTAAAATCAAGCGATTTTCAACCGAAATCGTAACCATGTACATCTCACAGCAGTCAGATTCAAAAGTCTTTTTTTTTCAGAATCACTGCTCAAAATATCCCAACCGCCGTTTTTTTACATGACGACCACCAAGTGTGGAGAGGGGAGATCTTTAATTTCTCCGACAGTGTAATTATTCGTAAGACTTCTGCTTTAAAAAGAAAGAAAAAACAGCAAACGAGGGTAACTCCTGGCGGTGACGACTTTGTTTGTTCATCCCTTTAAAAATTACACAGTGGCCTAATTTCTATTGAGCATTGGAAGAGGAAGAAGAAGAAAAATCCGTCTTTTACCCCTCACCCGGTAGTGCTTTGCATCGAATTTGAGGAAGACCAACGTCTATGAATGAGCTAAGAAACGGTCCATGCATTCTTGGCAGAGTTGTAGTAACCATATATAGAGGACATTGGGGTAAAATGCACGCGCACTATCTTAGTCAACTGAACATGAATGTTCATATGCTACCTTTCAATACTGAAACTGTAAGTCGTATCAGATTGTAATTTCTAAGGCCTGTTAAGGACAGAATCCCAAAATGGCCGCCACAATGGTCGACTTTGGCACCTACTCACGATTTCGAGGGCATAAATCTTTTCGTAAACAAAGCCGACGCACCTGATCTTTTTATTTTAAGCTTATTACAAGTGAGCAAGAACAGAACAATAAAATGCACTGTTGTGTGAATCTTGCTTCTTGAGATTTGTGCGTTTTAAGTTCTGATGCGCTGTTGAAGCGGGATTTCCATACGTTTGTCCTTAAGGCTATGGGTTTATGGGCTTCGAACAATTGTCTAGAATGTTTACTACTGTTAAGTACATGTGTGAGAAACAGGTAGAGTAGGATCACAATCTTTCGATCTTTTGCTTTTGTTGCCTTGCACACCAATAATCGATTGAGGGCTTCAGCAAAATTTTGCTGAATTTGGCCGAGCTGAAGGTTTCAGCAAAAAAAAATGCTGAAATTCAGCAAAATATGCTGATTTGTTCAGTTAACTCTGCTGATCACCAGTAACGTTTTGCTGAAATTCAGCAAACTTTGCTGAAAGTTCAGCAAAAAATTTTGCTGGACCCTTTAGATCGTCAAAATTCAGCAAAATATAGCGTTTGGTGTGTGGAGAGTGAGATGAAGATATGGCGCATTTTATGCAATTTTCCCCTCATAACGTTTTTGCGGGAAATGAGACGCGAATCAATAACGACATGCTCCTTTTATTTGAAGGACAATTTATCGTCTTCATGTATTCGTGCGAGAAGAATCATAGGGGCGAATGTTCGTTTTTGTTCAGGCCAAGGGGTGCAAATTCAACAATAAAAGGGGTTGATTTGAAGGATTGTAACAGCCACAGTTTCTTATTTTTGAGGGCGACAAAGTTGATTCTTTAATTGCGACACCAAGAAAGAGGACAAGGGAGAAATCTTGTGTCGCTGCTGTGGTAATTGAGATAAGAGCCGATCAACAGGTTGAATGATGTCATGATGTTTTTGCGGTTTTAAAATTTGCTTGCAAATAAATTGTTACCGTCAAGACAACGTAATATCCATGGATCGGTGTATTCATTACCTGAAATGAGAAATAGAAAATAAGGAATTAGTTTAGCTTCTTCTTTTTGGCGTAACGTCCCAATTGGGATAAAGCCTGCTCCTCAGCTTGGTGTAATATTTAAGTAAGTAATTTAACTGAGAACATGCTCTGGAATATAAAGCGAGCTTAAGTTGGAGCGAGATGGAGGAATCAAAAACTCTCTCGAGTACAGAAAACTAGCTCTACAAACATAATGAACCGGAAGTAAACTCAGAACCATCTCCTTTCCCCCTTCCTCCTCGTTGACTTACACTCCCGTTCAAAAGTTTGGGGTCACCCCCTCAAAAACATGTAATTTTTATAGGCCCATATCTCCGCCAATTCGCATCCGATTTCAAAACCCTAGGTTTCATTCAAAAGATAATAAGTCAAAGAAACTTTGAACATGATTTAAAAGAAACTTTTTCAAAAAATTTTGTGTGTAAACTTAACCCAAAGTTGCCAAAATTTCTAAAAAAATGAATTTAAACTTACGGCAGTGTCGCTGGAAGTTGGGTCGACCAAATTTTAAGATGAGAGCGGTAATATGATCCATTTTCTTTTAGCTTTCAACTGCTTTTTACAGATCTTAGCTAAAAAATCTAGAAAAAAAGTTATTAAGTAAATTATTCCTTGATGTCATCGACCAAAAGTTTGGGGTCACCCCTCAAAATGCTGTATCGGCCAAAAGTTTGGGGTCACTATCGTAAAACATGGAAAAGTGATTTGCTGATATCTTTGTCATCTTTCATTCAAATTTAATTCTTCTTGGCTTATTTGAAACAAAATGAATGATACTTACTGCATAGACATTGAACCACACATATTTGTTGAAATTTACATACTAAAACTTAACGTAAAGTTGCCTCATTTTTTGAAGCGTGGTAAAATGTGCTAACTTTACATAAAATTTTTATATACAAAAATCGTTAAATACGTTAAGTTGAAGACATCAAACGTAAATTTAGTTAATTATCTTTGAAATGAGCCAAAAATAATTAAAATTGAACTATATATGACGAAGATATCACCAAATCACTTTTCTATGTTTTACGAAAGTGACCCCAAACTTTTGGCCGATACATTATATTGAGGGGTGACCCCAAACTTTTGGTCGATGACATTTACTTAAAAACTTTTTTTCTAGATTTTTTAGCTAAGTTCTGTTAAAAGCAGTTGAAATCTAATAGAAAATGGGTCATATTACCGCTCTCATCTTAAAATTTGGTCGACCCAACTTCCAGCGACACTGCCGTAAGTTTATATTCATTTTTAAGAAAATTTGGCAACTTTGGGTTAAGTTTACATACAGAATTTTTTGAAAAAGTTTCTTTTAAATCATGTCCAAAGTTTCTTTGACTTATTATCTTTTGAATGAAACCTAGGGTTTTGAAATCGGACGCAAATTGGCGGAGATATGGGCCTAAAAAAATGACATGTTTTTGAGGGGGTGACCCCAAACTTTTGAACGGGAGTGAACGTCACAAACACGTTTGCTAATTACTCGTAGGCTTTCATAAAACTCTACTATATTAACTCTCTTTGAATCGCACTGAACCTCATTGAAACCTTTGTGGGGTTTTAGTCACAGTTGAGTTCTTTGTTCAGAATTGTTGATTTTTTTTTTCGGTGAAAAAATACTTTCCAAGACTTTTCTTGAAACCTCCTGAAACCTCTCGAAATATCTTGAACCGCCTTTAAGCTTCACAGAAAACCCTCTATGGCTCCGTAGCTTCCCTCAAACTCTACTGCAGTCCCCGAAAACCCCTTGAAGTTCCTAAAATATCCCTGAAGCTCCTGAAATCCCTCGAAACCACTGAAACATCTTGGAACCCCACTGGAACTTTTGGAGTTTTCAGGAGACCCCCAAAGCTCCCTGATACCCCAGAGAACCCCTCTGAAACTACCGCAAACAACTAAACCCCTTTACAGCTTCATCGAACCTTAACCGCCTCTGAAACCCCGAATGGCATCATCTTGAATTTTCTTAACGACTCACTCTCGTCAAACTATCGTGCAACCGTGAAATTCTTCTTCATATTCTAGACATAATATCTATATTCGGATAAAACCTTCTCAGATCAGTGTTCGCTGCACACTTCCAATTCCAGGTGAGAACTTTCTTTGCTAATCACTATTTCGCATGTTTGGTGTATGTATATCCCTTTCGTGACGGATCATTAAAGAATGATTATCTCAAATTTTCTCTTATAAACTTAACGTCCTCTAGAATAAAACTTTCTTTACTTCGGCTACTTTATCTACCTATGCACTTTTTGGGGTCAAATTAGGACCAGCACAATTGTGCTGGTCCGTCCTCAAGCCGGTCGATGTTCTCCAAGTAATTGCTAAAAATTGCCTACTTTTAGGCGTTTTATGGTACAGAAGATTTATTGTAATTATTAAATCACTGCAAAGTGTTAGTTTGTAGAAATTTAGACGTATAATTTCAAATCTAGGAACACGATATCAGCTTGACAGGGTATTCAAATCATAGAAGTGAATAAGAAGAAGATAATAAGAACAGCAAATCCCTTTTCCAATCTTATTCATGATTTCGATAATATGGAGTCATATTATTCACCCAACTATTCAAAGTTTTTTAAAAAACTTGTACAAGCTGATATCGTGTTCCTTAAAATGAAATTATACGTCTAAGTTTTTACAAACTATCACTTTGTAGTGATTTAATAATTAAAATCAATCTTCTATACCATAAAACGCCTAAGAATAGGCAATTTTCGATGGAACTTGGACCGCCTTGGGGACGGAACAGCACAATTGTGCTGGTCCCACTTTGACCACCCAGAAATCTTATGCTTTTCAACAAAGCACCACTTTTTCTTCGCCGTTTTGCAGAACTACTCTTTTCCTATTGATTTTTACCTCTGCATACCTGGATTAAACAAATATTTATAAAAATACGACAGATAAAACTTTCTCAACTTCTAGGGTGATTGTTTACTTTTTGTTTAACTTATTGTGGCGTTTTTCATAAACAACTCCAACCAAAGCTGAGGCTCAGAAATACAAGTTAGAGTAATAACTCGATCATAAAAAATATTTACATCACATATTTTGAGGAAAAAACAATTGAAAAAAATGTGTAAAACCAATGCCGAAAAACAGCACGATTGTGCTGGTTCGTCACGAAAGGGATATATACCCTGCACAAACAGTATGCCAGCCGAAGGAAATTCAGGCAATTTCCCGTACGAAATAATTGCTGGACCGACCGAGCATCAAAGCCGTCGCTCTCAACATAGTGCCGCAAGATAAATGGGGGCTTTGATATATATTAGAAGATGAGATCAAGTAAACATTTTTGGTTGAATTCGTAAATCATTCTTATGGAGCAATTTCTGAAATCCTGTCTGAAGCAATTTGCTAAGATTTAGATTTTCCTATCAGATTTTTTTTTTATTATAGTGTTCTTTTAAAAACAAATTTCTTCACAATTTCCGGTGTGTATTCCAAGAAATCTTTCAAAACCTTCTTAAGAATTTCCTGTGGAGATTGATTCAGAATTTTTCATAAGGATTTTTTTTTTAATTTCTCCAAGAATTTTTATATGGATTCTTTTGAAAATCTTCAAAAGATGTATTTTAAAAAATACTCCAGAGATTTTTGCATAATTTTATCTAGGATTCTAGCATAGGATTATCTTAGTATTCCTTTAGAAATTAACATGTATATAGTATACTCTACCAAGGAAACCTTCAGAAATAACCTTCAGCGGTTCTTTCTGAATTTATTTCAGTAATCGTGTTAAGTACTGTTTCTTTGAATTCCACTAACTAATTTGCATCCTGTGACAGATACGTATTTCGACCTCAACTGTAAGGTCAAGTCGCGTCAAGTACAAGACACTGAAGACGACCTTACAGTTGAGGTCGAAATACTTATCTGTCAAAGGATGCAAATTCTTAGTGGAATTCAAAGGAACAGTACTTAACACGGTTTTCTTTTTACTTATTTCAGTGATTATTTGAGAAATTCCACAAGGGAGTCTTTAAAATATTTCTGTATAAACTTCTTCATTTGTTTTGCTAGAAATCCTTTACAAAGTCTTCCATGAATTTCTACAAAAAATCTCTATGGGTTCATCCAGGAAATATTATGTGGTGTTGCTCCAGGGATGGTAAACCTTCTTTCCAAAAATCTTTCAGGGACTGCTTTGGAAATTTCGCTAGGTGAAATTCATCGATGTTTTTTTTTCTTTTGAAAAATCTTTCATGGGGATGGCCATAAGGATTTTTTTCCTAAGAAATATCGAATTCCAAAGATTCCTTCAGAAATGTTTTCAGGCTTCGTTTTCAAGTCTTCCATGGATTTCTTCCCAGATTGCTCCAAACCCTAGAGATAGCTCCAAACTTTTTTCCAAGCGTTCCATTAGAAAATCTACCACGGATTCCACGCTTTTTTTTCATAAATTTCTTTCAAGAAATATTTTTTTGATTTTCGGATTCCTCCGGAAATATTTAACGCTTCTGAAATTCAAAACTTTTGTCAAGGATTCCATTTTAAAAATTTGCAACGATTCCTTCAGAATTTTTTAAGTTGTTGTTTTTTTCAGAAGTTTTTAAGGCTTTCTTAACAAAATGCTCCAGGAATTCCTTCAAAGTTTCCGTCAAGTAATGGTACAGGGATTCCACATGAAATTCTTGCATAGATTCTTTCAGAACATCCGCTTGAGATTTGATCAGAAATTATTTGGATTCTTTTCAAAATTGCTCCATGACATCCTTCAAAAATTTCTCCAGAACTCTTTTTTCTCAAAATCTTCCATGGATTCTTTCATGAAATTCCTCCAGGAAGTTGTTCAAAAATTCGACTAACAATTAATTCTGAAATTTCTTCAAGGATTGCTATAGAAATTCTTCCAAGAAATCCCAGCGGGTCTTTTTTTTACGTTCCTTAAATTAATTTCTCCACGGATTCTTTGAACAATTCCTCCTGAAGTTTCTTCTGAAATTCGTACAGGCATTCCTTCATAAACTCCTTGTGCGATTCCTTCAGGTACTTTCCGAGCGATTAATCTTTCTGGAATTCATTCAGAAACTTCTATAGAATTCTGTAGGAACAATTCCTTTAGAAATTTCTCAAGCGATTCGATTCTTAAAACAGGTTTGGTCAGGAGTTTCTTAAGATGCTCTTTTAAAAATTTCTACAGAAATACTTTCACATATTCCTCGGGAAATTTATTTAAAAAATCTTCCAGTAGTTTTCTTTCTGATTTATTAAGGTTTTTGTTGTTGTAGACATTTCTCAAGGGATTCTCATAGCAATTCCACCAAGAGTTTCTCAAGGAGTTTCTAGGTGCATATTCCTTCAGATATAAAACATACATAAAACACATACATTTTTCTGGGTCGATTTAAAAGATTTGTTTACTAAATAATTATTGTTCAGATTAGGATTTTTTTAATTTTTATTAACGTGTATTTTAACTTAAATGCTAATTCTACACTCAGATTAGGAAAACTCATCCAAATATTATGTATATGGCAAAATACTGAAGCCATATCTGTGGAGGTATACTGGATCAGCGCCAAAATTTGGAAACCTTGGATAACCAGCTATGATTTTACCATGACAACACTGTTACTTCCAGATATTCTTATCTATTTTTTTCGAGCTTCATCTCGAATCAAATGTAATAAATGTAGTACAAGTTCGTTAAAGATGGTAGGTTATTAAGTTCCCCAGAAATCTTTCCAAAATAAACCATGTGAGGCAAACCATGGAATACAAAAGATTCGATAAAAATTTCCATATTATATGGTTCCAAATTTTTCTCCCTTGCGGTTCACTTATGATTGTAATAGAGTTTGGCGACCTGGTGACGTATTTCAACAACATACAACTAATTTTAGAAAATTTAGAAAGAATTTATGTGCCTTTCATGGACATGAATTAAAGTCCAATGAAGGCTTGTGATCAGTTTGCGTTACCTTACACTTAATCTTGAAAAAAATGAAGTGTTTTTTTATTTGCTAAGTACTGGTTTTCTAAAAAAATATTAAAATACTCTAGAAATCAGTTTCAGTTTACTTTCTGTCTCAACAATTTTAGAAAAGCTGGCATGTTTTTAATACAAATTTTACTATTTAGTGCGTTTATAACGGACAAGCCAAGTGGAAATTTTCAAATGTTCGGTGGTTTCTTATGGAAATGCACTCATCTTTTATCAGAGCATTTTGATTTTGTCCAGAATCTTAAGCCTACTCATATTAAACTCACAGTTCCAGAATCAATTTCAGAACGCAGAAAGTAGCTCCAATAAATACACGTTATACAAAAGTTTAGATGACAATGGTAGAAACATGGTTCTCCAGAAGAGTATTTTCGGGTTTTCTTGATTTTTTTTTAATTTTAATTTTTAGTTTTCGAAAACGGCTAACAATAAATGTTGGCCTAAGTTGTGGAAGTGGTACTAGTGAGTCGCGAACCATAGTTTGAGAAATGCTGATTTTCTTTATAGCATAATTCAAACAATGCGTTTTCAAAAAGAAAATTTTTGTGAATATTCACAAGGCCTCCATGTACTTCTTTTTGCCTTTCTCGTACACTAAGTGTACTGGAAAGGCTATATGTTCACTCCAAAAATGAATTTTTGATAGAAGGCCCGGAGGGTCAAGTCACATATACCAATCAACTCAGCTCGACGAATTGAGGTGATGTCTGTGTGTGTGTATGTGTGTGTGTATGTGTGTGCGTGTGTGTGTGTGTCTGTATGTGTGTGTACAAAAAAACTCACATCACTTTTTGGCAGTAAACCTCATCCGATTTCAATGACCGACGGTTCATTCGACGCGGAATCTGGTCCCATTGTTTCCTATTGAAAATGGTTCGGATCGGTTCAGCCGTTCCGGAGATATGGCCATTTAGGTGTTCCGGTACGGTACCCCAGGAAGGGACCAGATATGAAAATGCATCAAACCTATGCATGCGACACATCAAACCACGGCATTTTCGATAACCTGATGAGCGGTAAGCAGCAAAATAGTCTAAGACCATATCTGAACCGGTAGTGTTCCGGAACCGGTTCTAGGCGTCCCGCTGGAAGTGGCCAAATATACAAGCAATGATGCAAATGATCACCTCACTAGTGCTCATCACAACTCATCAACTGTATATTTATCGCGTGCGATTGAACTGTGCACTGATCAGCGATGACCAGCAGCAAAGAGGTGGCAAAACGAACATGATGTAAATCACAAACGATTTTGCACACATCTGACTGGGCCGTCACACGCTCGCCCGAACAGCCGAACCATACCGAATAGGTTGGTTTGCAAAACTACGGCATGAACGCTCGACACGCACACAGAAGCAACATTCGCATGTACCGATACCATACTAATAAAGCTTCCAGCCAACGATGCTTCGCGATAAGCTGTCGAAAAGCATCGAAAGCGATGAAAAGAGATGCTTGGCTAGAACGCAACGGCTCAACGGCGAAAAGGAAGAGTCAACTATGCTGATTAGTGTTGAGTCCGTTCGTGTGCTACTCGTATGGGAGGTTGATTGAATAAAGCGAGGATGGGTGAAAACGTATTCGTTGTCGAAAGCAAATCGCATCATTTCGCGAATGTTTTCATCAAATAGCAAGCTTGTATACAAGTGAACCAAACCCCTGCATGCGACACATCAAACCACGGCATTTTCGATAACCTGATGAGCGGTAAGCAGGAAAATAGTCTCAGATCATATCTGAACCGGTAGTGTTCCGAAACCGGTTCTAGGCGTCCCGCTGGAAGTGGCCAAATATACAATTGAACCAAACCCATGCATGCGGCACATCAAACCACGGCATTTTTGATGACCTGATGGATAATGAGCAGAAAAATCATCTCAGACCATATCTGAACCGGTAGTGTTCCGGAACCGGTTCTAGGCGTCCCGCTGGAAGTGGCCAAATATACAATTGAACCAAACCCATACATGCGACACATCAAACCACGGCATTTTCGATGACCTGATGGACAATGAGCAGGAAAACCATCTCAGACCATATCTGAACCAGTAGTGTTCCGGAACCCGTTCCGGGGTTCCCGCCGAAGTGGTTAAATCTGAAACAGAAACAAACCCGTTCATGCGTCACATCAAATAGCGGATTTATAGATTACCTAATGAACGGCCAGCAAGTGTTTCGGAATCGCAAGTGAGTGGCCGGAAGAGGCCAAATGTAAAAGTAAACCAAATCCAGGCATGTGACACATCAAATCGTGGCTTTTGCGATAACCTGATGAACAGTTAGCTAGAAAATAGCCTTACGTCACACTAAAGACAACTGGTAGTGTTCCGGAATTGGTTCCGAGAGTCCCGTCGAAATTGTCAAACCCTGCATGTGACACCTTCAATTTGCAGCGTTTTTGGTTAACTGATGAGCAGTTAACAAGACAATAATGTTAGACCATATTTGGTTCAGCCGGTAGTTACCCGGAATCAGATCCGGGTAGTAAAATGTAAAATTTAACCAAACCCATGGATGCGGTACATCAAATCACGACCAGTCTTGTGAACATTCGACACTTTTTACTACCTTCATTTCGTTGCCGCAGTCGGGTGTCAGTCGGCTTTGTTACATTCGTGCGCTATCGTTACCTCTTACCTACACAAAACACGAGCAGTAGAACGAAGATCAATAAACATAAGAAAGGGTCAAATCAATGTCTTCTGACACGATGGCATGTGTCTTATTCTAGCTTTACGCATAGATTTTCAGCTAATTCCGATTATGATTGTTAATATTAGTTTATTATTGTATGTTGCATTGAATACGACACACAGATGGGCAACATAGCTCTTATTATTGAAGAAGACAGGAATAACAAAAGCCGAACCGTCTCCCGAAGCCGCTATCGTGGTGAAGTGCATTCGTTTGACATTTTTGTTTCGAACAGTAGTTTGATTGCTTGTGTTGCGAATGTCGGAGACAAAGGAGGCAGAATATCGACGAAAAGGTTCAAATGACTATGATCTCTAACAAGACTGATCACGACTTATCGACAACCTGATGGAAAAAGACCACATTAGATTCCCGGTAGTGTTGCGGGTTCAGCTGTGGCTTCGAAAGTGGTTAGAAGTAAAAGTGAAGCAAACCCATTCATGCGATATATCAAATCGCGGTGATTAGGTAAAGGTGAATAAATAGCAATAAAATATTCTCAGACCATAATTGGGACAACCGGTAGTGTCATGGTCCATGACTCATGGAATCAGATCCGGCTATCGTGGGCTTCGTGGCCGTGCGGTTAGCGGCGGCAGTCGTCTAGGCGTATCGTAAGCCTCGGAGTGTGGGTTCGATTCCCGCTCCAGTCGGTGGAAACTTTTCGTCAAACGAAAAATTCATCACTGGGCCACTGGGTGTTCTGTGTGATGTCCGTTGTCTAGTGTAAGTAATGTGTTCAGTCTGTGCAGCCTCTGGCTGAAGACGATGTGAATTGTCTTTTTAAAAATGAACCAAACGACACATCAGATCGCAGATTTTTTAATAATCTAATGAACGGTTAGCAAGAAAATAGCCTTAGATCACATTAGAGACTAGTTGTTGTGTAGCAGAACCAACGTTCATGTGAAAAATTAAATCGTGGCTTTGTTTAATGGCCTGATAAACATTAGGTATGAACAACAGTGACGAATAGGTCTAAAGCTAAAGCGATCTCATCAAATCGTATCATTTCAGATTCCTAAGGTGTAAATTTATAGCAGGATGGGTCAACGTTGAATGGAAAAATAAGAATTTGATCACGTCAACAGAAGATGGTGGCTGTTTTAAGGAATTTTGAGCTCTAAAACTATGTAAATAAGTGTATTTGATATGGGAAATATGTTCGGAGTCCACCAGAGTATCCAAGATAGCGGTCCAAAGTCCAAGATAATGGCCCAGTATTCAAGTTAGTGCCTATTTTATAGGATTTTTAATTCTTGCATTATGGGCATATTTTGTATGAAAATATGTCCAGAATTCAAAATTTGTAATCAGAAAACCCAAGCTGTGCGCTGATTCACAAGGTCTGCAATATGACTATAGTTTGAATGGGGAAGAATGCCGGTCTTCGTCCAAAACTGGTAACCAGAAAATCATAAACGACTTGCCAAAATTCAATACGGCGACTATTTTATGTAATTTTAGGTGCAGAGTCCAAATGCCAGAACATCCAAGATGGTGTCTCAATGTTCAAGATGGCGGTTAGTTTAGTTGGGGTAGATATCCGGAGTAATAAAATGATGACCGGAAAATCTCAAATGACGTTTCAAAATTTTGCGGCTTCATGACACTTGTTTGGTTTGAGTTTTGGATCGTTGTCTTATATTTTCTGAATATTGGATGTTATGCTAATATAAAATGTATCCATATTGAGTAGATTTAGCAAGCAGTTTTCATTTTGTATTTATGTCAATGTCATCAACATGTCACTCGAGTTTTGTTGAAAGGATATTTTATAGCACGAGAAAGGCACCATCACCGCTAGGTGGATTAATTAGGTTTTTCAAAAAAAAAATCATACTAAACTACGCCATCATTTTTCCGGTAATAAAGATCATAAAGATCAAGATCATCTTAATTCTGAAACAATAGGTTTCATGAATTTGTTCAATATTTTTATTGCGTTTAAATATTGCCATTTTTTCCATTCTTTTAGCACAAGTTATTGTAGCTTACTATTTAAGATGAAAAAAAAGATAGTGACGACACATTCGCTCGCCCACTTTGGAGCGTTAATTCTACTCACGTAAAAGAAGGTGTATTTCCGCAAAGATTGCTTTGGATCTTGTTCGCTTTGAATATTACCTACGCGATAAATTTCATGCGAATAGCCAGCTCAGAAACTCAGTAGGGTATTTACTTCATAAAAAAAAAAATACAAAATTCTCAAATAGTTTAGTTAGATGTTTAAGATTCAATTTCCCGCGATCTATTTATAGATTAGTTTTAGTTACCTTACCGTGGAGGAAATAGACATGTTGGAAGATAATATTGTCTTCAGCAAAGTTGTTGAAGAGGACAGGGACTCTACGATAGTACATAATTTAGTACATATTTGCTCCCGTAGGCGGCGCTAGTGATCATGAAACTTTTTATTTTGATAGGTTGTGCGTCAACAGACATTGCCAGTATCGTCGCGCTCGTGTTGTGAACATCAAGCGTCCTTGGGTTCAATGTGGTGTCTTCACCAAAATTGATCAAGACATCAAGAGCTATCAATTAATGAACTAGTTCGATTCTAGGTTTATCCGCTAGGTGGTGCTAGTGAGTCTTTTAGTAGAAATTTTGAAATGCTGTATCTTAAGAACCAGACCACTTGGAAGAATTTCTTCTTCGGGAAAACTGGTCAGGGCATCAAGAACTATCCGATAGCGAAGAAGTTGATTCTAGGTTTACCCGCTAGGTGGCGCTAGTGAGTCTAAGAAATTCTTAACTGATGTATCTCTAGAACCAGACCACTTGGAAGAATTTCGTCTTCGGCAAAGTTTATAAGAACATCAAGAGTTCTGATAATGAAGTAGTTGATTCTAGGTTCATCCGCTAGGTGGCACTAGTGAGTCGTAGAAATTCTAAATTGGTGTATCTGGAGGATCACACCACCTAGAAGAATTTCGTCTTCGCCAAAGTTGATCAGGGTTGATGATGAATCAATTGATTCGATAGGTACCACTACTGAGTATTAGAAATTGTAAACTTCTGTATCTGTATAGAATTCGATCACATAGAAGAATTTAATCTCTGGCAAAGTTGATCAAAACTTCCAAGATTAGATGGATTTTGGAGTATTTGATTACTTTAAATAGTTCTATTTCTTTATCTATTTGTTTCGAATTTCTCAACGAAGACGTCAAAGAATCACTCTAAGAGTTTTTTCAAACGCAGATTTTGTGTGACAAGTGAGTTTTTTTTCTGTTTTCCCCTGACACTACTTACTTTACACGAATGCACAATTGTGTAAAGTGTCGATAATAAACAAAAAAAAACTACTTACTTTGAAAAATCATAACTCAAGAATGAAGCATCCTAAAAACAAAGTTTTTTTTCCCAGAAATAAAAATAAACTGAAAAAAAATTAAAAAAAAATATTGTAAAGAAAAGCCGGAAAAACTATGCCCGAACTAGTGAAAAAAATTCCAAAAAATATTTTTGAGGCGGTAATTTCTTGAGCTGAAATTTTAGTAATGCACTTTTTTGTGTTTGAGTTTTGGCCAATTTTGTGAAAAATGTCCAAATGTGCTATATAGGGATTTTCTTTGAAAAATCATAACTCAAGTACGAAGCATCGTAGAAACAAAGTCTATTTTTTTTATAAAAAAAGGAAGGCAAAGTTTCTCAAGAATCCGGAGCAAAAATATGAACTGGAAAACAGTTTTCGACAAAATTTTCCACCGTTGAGAAAACTCATAAAGAGAAGCTGCCCCCGAATTCGCAAAAAGAATTTATAAAATATTGTTGAGAAGGAAACTTTACAATCTTCAATTTTAGTAACTTTTAGGGTGTACTTTTTTTTCGTTCCTGAGCTATGGCCAATTTTGTGAAAAATTACCATATGGGTTGTCAAAGAAAAGGCTTATTTCCTGTACGGGTAGAATTGAAACATGTAGGTAGATGTCTTATTTTACGTTATTGTATGGTGTATCCATACATTTTTATGCAAAAATAGCTCGTTGTCGAGGGACTTACGTTCCTAAGAAACCGGTCAGCTTGTCTAAAACTAATTATTTTTTGCATATTTATACTGGAAATTTTAAGGTTGTTGCAATACAGAAATGGAATGTTAGTAAGAGATAACGGAATGTACTTTCGACACGTCGATCACCAGATGCAAAAAAGCGAATTCTACACATGTCACGAATACCACAGCTTACACCAAGTAACACTATCATTTGACCAGAAGCAAAAATACGGCTGTAGTTTTGCTTGTACCATTTACCAGCTGTTTTTCGGTTTTTCCAAAAAAATGAAAAAGGAGGAAGGAAACCCATTGTATTGTAATGTTGCTCCTCTGTTAGTGGTCGACGAAAGTCACGACGACAGCCGTCATCAGTGCCACCGTCTGCTGTCTGTTATCAGGAACCAGTTTTCTTTTCTGGGCAGCAGGTAAATGGGGGATATGTGGAGTAAAACATAACAAAGTAATATATTGAAGTCCAATCCTTAATGACTTAATTTTGATTCTATGATAATTATTTGGTCTATCTCAAGTCTTTTTGGCATAACATGTTGTTGGGATAAACCCCAATATTTTAACTACTTTCTATGGGGTTGAAGTAATTATTTACTGTCTTGAGACGCTTCGCTATAACAAAAGTGGAACATTTTTGATGTTTATGCATTCAGCTTATTTTAACCCATAAATTTGAAAATAAGGAAGATTGGAAACAATTTGAAACAATATGAAGTGTTATCAATTTCAGTCGAACCTGCATTCACCTTTGCTAAATCCTATATTAAGAAGTTTAAAGATGGATCCCATTCATTCAAATTGACCATTTTGACTTATTTGAAGCACCATTCTCATTTTTATTCAGTAACCATGCTTCCCAAATCTCCCTCATCCGTCATACCAAAAACTGCACATCCGAAGAAAGCCCATAAGGAAGTTCGTTAGCCTCTCTTGTTCGCGCTGGATGTTTTCCCATTTTTTTTCCTTTTCGTCTGAAGGACGGGAGCAACAAACTAATCGCCGAATGGGTGTCATGTGTCCGAATAAGACTCAAATTTCGTCGACCGCAGCCCACAACAACAGCAAGAGTGAAATAATTGTAAATTATCATTATCAAAAAGTCGTATCTTCGGATCGCAGCTTGTGATGCACGGAAAAAAAAGACGAAACCGCGAGGACATGGGGCGCGCCGGGTGTAAGACGGCAATAATAATCGACTCGATGGAGCATGCTATTAATGCTGTGTGGTTGGAACCTCATACGAGGAGACATTTGCCTTGAGGGCACCACTGACTGACTGACTAAGGCACTGCAACTGCGAGGAAAACAGCAGCCGGTAATAATTGTAATTACCATATTCGGAGCACATTTCACTTGATATTAACACAATTATTGAGTGGAGCTTGTGCGACGCGGCTTCTGCGGTGTCGGGTTTTTTCTTTCTTTGTTGGGAAAAACAAACTGCTTGGGATGGTTGAATGAAAAATTAAGACATATCAAGTTTTATGACTGCCATAAAGAATGTACAGCAAAAAGGTGTCAATACAAATTGATAAAAATTTGAATTGATGAGCCGACTGGTGTCGTGTGTATTGAGTACCATTCCTGGCCGCTCAGTATAAATAGAAAAAAAAAACATTTATGAGTCAAAAAGGATTAAAGAGGTTTCTAAGACACGTTAAAACCCAAATTCAATCATTTTGGTTTTATAACGACTTTCGGAACCTCTTCAAGACCAATTTGACTTAGAACAGTTTCTTTATATCTTTTCTGAAGATGTACCACAGATAAACACTGATGAACACTACGGCGCTGTGCATAAACTACGTAGACTCATTTTCTGCCATTTCAGACCACCCCTCCCCCTCGTAGACTTTTGTTCATAGAAAATTTACGAAATATGTATGGAGCGTAGACTTTGGTTAAGTCCACCCCACCCCAAGTTTTAAATGTTAGGCCTGTAACGCTCAGAGTGTCCCACAATTTTATTCTTTATAAAAATGTGTTATCAACAGTCAAGTTCCAATAAAACAAACATGATTTCAAGGAAAAATTGAAAGCCTATGGTGTAGTTAACCTTCCAGGACGCGCGCCATCAAGCAACCGAAACTGCACCACGCTCGCGCAGTATACGAAAAGCGAGGTTTTTTGGTAGTGTTGTACTTTTTACAACAGCGCGCGCGCTGAAGGGTTAAAAAAAATTAAAACGGGTCCTCCACTTCCGATGTCTTTTAAAAGCTCCATTTTAGCACAACATTCATACTATTGTTGTAATCTGATCCGTATAGATACAATGCACCTATAGTGAGGATATCTACTCAAGAAGAGTACGAAAAGGAATACAAGATGACATCATGGTATGCCAGAGATGTCTAGATATCTACGTGCATCAAAAGGCCTATTTCTCTCTGTTTCTCCTACTCTTCCTCTCTAATTATTTGTAGTTCGTGCTGCGGGAGGATTATTTAAAGAAATCCCAAACGAAATCTTTGAAAACTACAAAAGACATCCCTGAAGTAATCCCACACCCAGATGAATTCCCGATGGGATCGGCATAAATCCTTGAAAGAATCATTGAAGATATCCCGGGATTAATGGAGAAATCTTTTTAGGAGGCCTGAAAAATTGAATGAATCTTTGAAAGAACCTCAGCAGGAATTCTGGCACGAATATCTTATTGAATCTCTCCAAGAATCTCTGAAGCAACCTTCGAAAGAATACCGGGAGGAATCCCTGAAGATATCCTAGTAGGAACCCCTAAAAGATCCTTCACGTAATCCTGGAAGGAGTCTTTAATGGAATTTCTACAGTAATACACGAAAGAATGCCGACAGAATCTTTTCAAGATTATCTAAAACAATCCCGGCAGAAATCCCAGAAGAAATCTCGGAAGAGTTCTCTAAAAAAATCTTTGAAGAATATCTAGAACATTTCTAAGAGGAATCTTGGCTGGAAACTCTGCGAAAATCTCTGAAAAAATCACAGAAGATATCCCGGAAGGAATAACTGGAGAAATCCCGAGTGAAATGCCTTGAGGATTCCCTGAAAAAAATGCCGGGAAAAATTCTTTCAATGAGCACTAGTACAAATCTCGGCACGTATACCGAAAAGGATTGCATTGGGATTCTCTGAATATATCTCGCAGAAATCCTGAAAAGTGTACCAAGAGGAAAACGAGAAGTAAAACCAACAGGAATTCTCAAAAGAATGCCGGCTAGAATACCTAAAAGAATCTTCTCAGGATTTTCTAAGTGAATCCCGGCAGAAATCGCTGAAGTAAGTTGTGTGAAGAATTAGCATTAAGTTAAAATTCACAAATAAAAAAAAAGCTGAAGTAATTTCTGAAGGAATCCTGGAAAGTATACCTGATGGAATCTTTAGAAGAATCACGACAGGTTGTAAGCTGAGCAAGAGTCTCTGAAAGAATCATAGAAGAAATCCTGGAAGGACTTATTGAAGAAATTCCTGGAAAAACTTGAGAACAATTTATGAAGGAATCCATCGAGAATTCTGAGTATCCCAACAGGAACCTCTAAATAAAAGGATCCTTCACGAAATCCCTAAAAGAGTCTTTGAAGGGATTCTAGCTTGAAACCTTGAAAGAATGCCAATTATTTTTTTTGAGGATTTTCTAAGCAATCGCTGTAGAAATCCTTGAATAGATCCCAGGAGGAATCTCTACAGGAATGCCGAAAGGAACATCTGGAGGAATCCTGGGAAGAGCTTCGAGAGAATCCCAAGAAGTATTCCTGAAGGTATTTCGAGTAAATCTTATTTCATCACCCTACTCTCTACCCTAAACACTCTATTCCACCCTCTACCCTAAGCCTCTGTCCAACCGTCTACCCTACCGTCTATCGTACTGTCTACTCTACCATCTACCCCGGTGATTCCCATTGTGGGCGAAATCGCCCGCCAAGGGGGCGGAAATCAGGCCGAAGGGGGCGAAAATTTGAAATACCAAATTTGGGGGGGGGGGGGGGTGGGGGTGGTGGCGAAAATACTAAATAAGGGGGCGATTTTTTAAATAATTGAGAAATATCAAAAATATTGAAATACAAGTTCAGAATGTCAACTGAATCATTAAAACTCCCTGACATTTCAAGATTTTTTGTTTATAGGATTTGAAAATGTTTCGAGACCTGTGGAGCGGAACTGGTTAGAACACAATACTACCACGCCGAGAACCTGGGATCGAACCCCACTCCCGATAAACTCGCATATTTGAGTTCTTCCTTCGGAAGGGAAGTAAAGCGTGGGTCCAGAGATGAACTAGTCTAGGGCCGTAATACAAATAAAAAAAAAATGTTTCGAGACCAACTAAATTTTACAGTATTTTTTATGTTTTTGGCAAAATTCCAAGAAAAAAAGGCTGCTACACGAATTTCCGAAAGAATTCCTAATGATTCAAGAGATCCAATAAATGAGAAACTCCTAGGCAAAAATGTATGATTGATTTTTGTCCAAGTTATGAAAGGAAGAACAAAACTTTCTTATTAAGTAAAAAATAAGAAAGTTTTGTTCTTAATTTATGAGTTTTTTTTTTATTGAAACTTGAATCAAAAACATGACGTTTAAGATGCATCTAGAACACTTTTCGGATGAAGGTCGTCACATATTGTTTGAAAATATATCAAAGAAGCTTCCAGGAGAAATTTCAAACATTGCTAGTGAAAGGAGCTTTTTGAAAATTTTCCACAAATACAGCGTTGAATTCTCTCAAAAGCGAGTAATAGCTGCATGTCTGCATATCTACTTAGGCGCCATCCACAAATTACGTAACGCTCTAGGGGGAGGGGGGAGTCCGGCCGAGCGTTACGACCCATACAAAAATTTTCAGGTTTTCACACAAAAAAGCGTTACGGAGGGGGGAGGGAGGATCAAAAATTGTCGATTTTAGCGTTACGTAATAAATGGATGCTGCCTTATTTGACAACACAAATTTCTACAATTCATGGGAAGCTGAATTGACACACATCCCAGGCTTTTCATAATTTTCAATTACTGAGCAAAGCTGACTTCATTTGAAAATATACAAATAAGGGGCCCAGATGCAAAGGGGTATAAGTGGCCATTTTGTTGATTTTGAACTAAGCTTATTTAAAAATTCTTAAAATTTCAAGCTTTCAGGAAATTTTTTAAGATTATTTTTACGTTGATTAGAAAAATTACAATAAATCGAGAAAAAATGGGTCGATTTTGAAATTCCATACATTTATTCGAGTTGTAATTTTTGCATCAACGATATTTTTGTAATTGTTTTTCAATTTCCTACCAGTCCTATTTGAGTACTTATGACTAAACACTTCGGGTGTTGAAGAACCCCCTTTTAGAATATTGATGGAACATCTGGTTGAGTTTAACGAGTGTTCGTAAATGTTCACAGTCCGTTCTATTTTGCTCGATTTTGTTCAAAACTATGTATAGCACAAACATGATTTCAAGATGCACTGTTTTTACATGCAATAATGCAGTTTTTTTTTTCAAATGCAGACAATCAACGCATTTGCATTACAACTCAATGAAAATGAGAGCGGTACTAATTTAGGTACATAAAATATCAGTGATCGCGCACGGGATAAAATAGTCTTCCTACGTTGTGGTACAAATAAAAGATGTGTGATTAAACGACCGTCCAGCCATGGCGGAGGTATGGGTACTTCTAAACTTTATTTTGTTATATTGATACATCGATGGATCTTACTTTAGAGACATCTACATTCTGGACTTATATCTATTATGATAGGGTGGTACATTTGCGCCAACAATCAGTGTTACCATAATAGTGTCAAATAGTGGGCTATTAACGGCTCCCGGTTAGTAAATTTTTAGCCTTTTATCATGGAAAAATTCAATCTCACTGACTACTGAGGGGAGCGAAAATATTTTGCTCAAGCTCCAAGGGGGCGATACCTCCTAAGAGTTTGGGAAACACTGATCTACCCTGACCACTATCCTAGTCGAAATACGCGTATCTATCAAAGGATCAGCAAAGGAGGGCTGAATTGAATGGTACAATCCCAAGTAACAATGACAGCCGAATAACAGCTTATTTAGCCAAAATTTTCAAAATAAAGCGTGAGAGCGGCTTATTCATCTGTTATACAGCAATAATGTTTATTGGGATAACTGATTACACTCATTCGAAGATAAAGATACAGTCAAATGTTTTCCAGAGTTCATTATATAAGTCATGAATGGTCAAAATTTCATTGCAATCGGTTCATTGAATCCGGAGATATAACAGCTCAAAGTTGGCTATCGGATAATTTTATCTTTTTCAAAAATCTTTATACTTTATGAAGAATTGTCCGATCTTTTCCAAATTTTGTCCACTGATACACAACTAGTTAAAGAACTCACAGTAAAAATTTGAGAATATTTGATGCACTTTTCGAAAAGTTACAGCTAGTTGAACATTTTTTTAAAAGTGAAAATTTTGCCTGTCCCGATAATTTTGTCTATCCCCTGTAGTTGAAGAAATTGTATCCAAATTGTATCGTTTCGTTCAGCTGAGATATTAACGAATCAAATCCACGGCTTTATTTCCCTACCTAGATGAGAACTAACATTTTGTGAATTTGTCGGGAGAGGAATTCGTTTTTTTTTCTTATTGTATTGAAAATACCTTTAAGACGCCTTTCAAAACTTTCCTTTTATATAGAAACAGCCAGAAAAGGTAGTTTAAAAAAATCAAAGTGCTTCTCCTGTAGCTCCAAGAGAGAAAAAAGTTTCTCATCAAGCATTTGTCCAGAGATTCATTTAAAATTGGTGACATAGCTTCAACAACGATTTTCTAGAACGAATACTCCACGATTTTTTTTTGCAGAAAGTTCATTAACGACTCTTTTAAAAACCAAGCTGATATTTCTGAGTGTTTTCCGTAGCTTTCTTAAAAACAATCCCGGAAATGTAGATTTTTGGATAAATTCCTGCAAATATGCATGGGTCAATTATGGAGTAACTACTACAGGATTTGTTTGGATTCCTCCATCCATAGTATCTGGAGGGCATTAGTGGGACAATAAATTGATCTGGATATAATCAAAAACAAAAACATCTGGAGGAGCTTGTGGTTTAATTGTAAAATTTTTCGTTGATAAGATTCTAGAAAAATCATTTTAGGACGATGCTGAAATAAACTTTTCGATAGAAATACCTGTTTGAGTCGTATATTCTCCAAGAAGTTTTAAAACTTTTTGATTTTTACTGCATATCATGCACGAGCATAGCTGACTCTCCGGCATTCCACATACATGAATTGTTATGCAAAAGCATCATTGGACGTTTTAATAACACAAGTTTTGCAACAATTACGGGACGAATCTCTAGCAACTTATGGATATAATTCTGGAAGAACTTTTTAAAAAAGTCCTGGATCCCATGCATCAAATATTGTTTTGTAAGCATTTTTTTTAATCTAAAATAATCAGTAGAGAAACCTTTGAAGAAACGGTTGGAACTATTGCTAAAAAAAATCAGAACTTCAATGAAGTAAAAACAGGCCGCATTAAATAATGAAAAAAACTCTTCCTCACAAAAAAAAAAATCTCATAAAAATTCTTGGAGTAGCTTTTGAAGAAGATCCTATGTTTCTACAGTTTCATAAAACCTCTTCCTTTGGAGACTTTTGAAAACTTTGAGAGATTAACTGAAAAGCTATTTACAAGAATTCTCTGTTATTCCTAGGGAAATATTTGGGTTGCTTGTTAAGCAAAACATTTTTTTTTGAAAGTCTTCCAAAAATTCCTTAAAAAAAGTTTTAAACCTACATGTTAAATTTACGCAGAGATTTTTCATTGATTTCTCTAACAAAAACCTTGTATTTGTATTTAAAAAAAATCCAAAAACCCTATTTTAAATGTATTTTTATCGCTAAAAAAACAATGAATTCAGGGGAAAATTAAACTTCTGGAAGATATTCCATATAAATAGATTCATCATGGAATCTAGTGGAGAAAAGTTATCAAAGCTAAGCTCTCCCGAAAAAAAAAACAGCCTCGGACAGACTTTACCCATAATAAAGAGTCAATAATAACAATACCACCAAAAATGTGGTAATTACAATAAAACTTCCTAGATAAAAAATAAATAAAGTGGAAAAATGAAAAAAAAAAAACTGCTAGAGAACCACTAGATGCCATTTTAATAGCAAACAGCTCAAATCCATCAAAGATTTTCTGAAAAAAGTCTCTAAATTGTTCGTATGTAGAATCTACATTCTAGATTTTAGAGAAAAATCATTTCATTTGTTTGGTTAACATCAAATTCGTGATAATACTGAATCAACAATTTGCCGCCATAATACTCGATTTGCAGCTGCAGCTCTCGAACGTCGGTCACTCGCCAGATCACGCTTCACCTGGTCCGCCCATCGTGCTCTCTGCGCTCCACGCCTTCTTGTGCCAACCGGATGGTTAGCAAACACCAACTTTGCAGGGTTGTTGTCCGGCATTCTTGCAACATGCCCTGCCCATCGTATCCTTCCGGTTTTGGCCACTTTCTGGATGCTGGGTTCGCCGTAAAGTGCAGCGAGCTCGTGGTTCATCCTTCTCCGCCACACACCGTTCTCCTGCATGCCGCCGAAGATCGTCCTTAGCATCCGTCGCTCGAAAACTCTGAGCCCTGGCTGAATTTCTGGCTGAAAATCTAAGACCTTCCATTATAGTCGTCGCACTAACTTAGACACCCAATAACGAATGAAAAAGGGCTTTCACAAGCAAATCCTGCCCAGCACAAGTGTTTTGTTTTGAAAAATGATAGGAAAAATCTCAGAAAAAAACCTGAAATGATTGATGGCCAACACCTGAATAGCTTTCTTAACTAATTCATAAAATTGCCCGATTTTTAAACAATGTAGCACAGACGACTGCGGTGCGGAATGATTCCGTTCTCTAAGTATTCATTCGTGCTCATTACTAGCAAACATGCAAAAAGATAAACTAACAACTTTTAAATCTTATGTTATGAGTAGGACGAAAATGAGATCACCATGTTTGAAAAGGGAACTGATACCCTAGAGTTTTTATGTTTGGATGAATAACTGAGCACAATAAATGGTTAAATCTATAAAATAAAAATAAAAAATTAAACAGAAAGTTCACTGATTTTTGTCCCATCTCTCACAAAAAATAATTTAACGAACTGATCGTCTGAGGATAACTATCACTGATGGTAATTCAAGAACAACTGTTTCTGACTCAACTACTGAAAAAAGAGATTGTTGATTATACAAGAACAATTTATTTAAAATACAAAAAAAAAACAGATATACTTTCTAACGGCTTTGGTCTAGTTCAGTAAAGTTTATTTAAAAACTTCGTTTCGGCTTTCAACCCCAATCCTTTGATGACTGATTGTCACCCAGGGAACGAAACCGCACGTCGAATCCCAAACGACCCGGCAGAGATAGTTCTATAGTACCCAGCAGAGGCCCAAAAGTTCAACAAACTGATTTAGATCGTCCCGGGCAACCACGAAATCCGTAAACGCGAATCCCTTGCTCTGGGAAGGCCGCGGACCGATAGTACAGTAGGCAGGCACAACTCACAGGAAATTAATTACAGCCTTTTCATTTCGACTGGAATAGTCTCCTAGGTACGAACGCTGCGTTTGGCCATCTTTCCATCTGTCGTGCTCTGTTGGTGCAAAAGTGGTAATTTAATACCCTCTTATTATTTATCTCGGAGCTTCACTCTCGGGCCTCGGCCGCCGACGGCGGCATTGGATTCGCATCGCTAGGCTAGGCTGAGCTAGGCTAGATTCATCATCGCGCGAGCGAGGGTTGAACCGCGTTAGCTAGCTAGCTGTTGGGAAAACTTTTAGAAGAGCATTTCTTGTTTTTCTTTATTTGCTTCTCTGGCTAGGATGATGAGAATACGAGGGTGAAACTTCCGCTTTATTGTGCGGCGGGAAAAGGATACGATTGTTGAGCGAGGGAGTGAGCGGATCGATTTGAAGCTGGCTGAATGCTTGCTTGCCAGAAGGAGTGAAGATCCGTATCAGTGTATAAGGCAAGCTGTGCAAATGGTCTATTCTAGTTTGTGTACATGGTTTTGGGTGGACTGGGGTTTATTTTAGGCTTCGCCAAAAGTGATTCTAATTGCAGTTATTTGTTTGAATGAATTCGCACTCTGTTTTTGCAAGGATCGAGATAGGATGCATCGGTTGGGGTTACGGTTGATTCTTCTTTAACTATTAATTAAAACCCTATTCTAGTAACTGTTGTAATACGGGAGATCTTTATTCATTTGCAGCACAGTGCTCCCATTTTTACTCAAACAAAACAAAGCTATTATGCCCTTAGGTAAAAATTTACTTCGACATATGCGTTAAATCCTGTCATATCAGACGGGAAATAGCCAACAATTGAATACATATATTCAAACAAACCTTTGCCAATGGCTCATCAGATAATAATGACAATAACCAGCCTCTATAGCACTGGCAATCGAATAACTACGCTAAAATTCACGTTTAAATTCTACTTCATTTACGAGTTGAATTTTAATCTCGTTTTGCGTACGACGAAGGCAACCGCACGAAAGCAGCAGCTAGTCGAATTGTTCTTCATCGCCGTTCAATTTTCATTTCAATAGATTCACTTGTTGAGTCAACCTTCTATTCATACTTCACAAAAGTTCTGTGACACTGTGTGATTTTACTGCGGCAGAATTCCTTAAAAGCTGTTCAATCAATTTAATATATCACTTCTTTCCCGTCGGTAAAATGTAAACAATGTGTTGTCTTCGTCTAAAGAGGATGCTATGCTAGCAAATGGGTGCGTTGTTTTTCTGCATACGAAACATCGCAGTTCACACCCACAGAGAAAGATTTCTTCGCTGCACTGTGATGGCGTATTTTGGTCTGGTGGGTAAGAATATTAATTGAAATAGTTTAATCGATATTCTAAAGCTACATCCATCTCAATTTACATTCTGCTCAATCGTACTATGAACACATAATTTGATTTGGAAATGAACACCTACAGTCAAATCAAATCATAATTTTAACCATCCTATATACCACAATGTTACGTAGACGGTGTTGCGAAATTGAATTCAGGTTGTGCCCGAAATAGACGTGGACTAGACGGAAACAGAATTCGAGGGACAATAATTTATTCGTATCATTTTAGGGGAATTATAGTTCTTTCACAATATTTTTTTACATGATGTGGAAGCTTATTTATAAATTAGTAAATAATACCGAACTGGAGAGGTATAAAAATAAACTCAATCATTATTGGTCGATGCTTAACTAGACGGAAATTAGATAAAACACTATTGGTAAGAAAACATAAAAAATATGATATTTCCAGGATGCTTTTCAATACTGGTGCAAACACTAAAATAGAATAAAACAATAATATCACCAAACATCAGAAATAATATGAATGTACGTTTTAAACTTGTGTGTAAGCTTGTTCAGGAGTAAAGAAGTATGAGTTCTGACCCCTGTTGTTCAGAAGTAATTGCGCTTTGCGTCTGTGTCTGCTCGGCTGCAATGTTCACCATTTTCCAGTCATACTCCAATTACCTAATAAGTTTTCCAAACGTCATAACTTATTGCGAATGCAAAATTAAGAGTTTAGAACAATGCCAAACCTGAAAAAAAAGAGAAAATAAACAATAAAATAACGATGTTTTTTTAAGTTTAGAGTAAGCGATAGAATAAGCAGCTCGCTGCCCGACTAGAAGATTCTAACAAAAATATAACATAATTATAACAAACCATGATATGTATAACTCATTGTGATGTAATCATGTTTAACATCTTTGGTGTTTAAAAAAATTATAACTCAATTGTATCATATTATGTTATAAATGTTGTTCATAACACACTGTGAAATAATTTGGTTTTGATTATTTTACATCCAGAACACCATTTTACACAATTGTATCAAAATATGATAGAAAATAGTTTTCTTGAAGCTAAAATTTATATCATATTGTGTTATAATTTTGATCTGATTATAACAAAATAGGTTATTATTTTGATTAGACCGGTGTACTCTTTGTTACAATTTTAGTTATTTTAACATCATCCTGCATCTAGTTTATAACATAATGAGTTATAGAAAAATTTCATAACATCATAACACAATGTGTTATAAAGTTGATATATTTTTCTAGTCGGGTGCGCACCACGTCTTCTTGTACCAGTCGGCTGGCACTCGAGAATCATTTTATTCGGGGTACTATCCGATATCCTGATGACGTGACCCGCCTACCGTACTCTCTCGATTTTCACAGTGTGGACGATGGTTGGTTCTCTTTGCAGCTGATGCAGATCGTGGTTCATTCGCCTTCTCCAAATCCCGTCTTCCATCGGCACTCCGCCGTAGATGGTACGCAACACCTTCCGTTCGAAAACTCCCGAAAGGTCCCGTTGGTCCTCTGCACGTAGAGTCCATGTTTCGTGCATAGGGCCCAGTCTAATCAGAGCGTTTTGTAGGTAGTTAACTTCGTGTGACGATGAACTTTTTTCGGTCGTAGAGTTCTGCGGAGTCCAAAGTAAGCTCGATGTCCTGCCACAATGCGTCTCTGAATTTCTCTTTTGGCGTAGTTTTCGGCTGTCACCAATGAGCCCAAGTATACGAATTCTTCAACTGCCTCGAATTCATCACCGTCGATAGAAATTGGGGATGGCGGGCGCGGCAATTCGTCCCTAGAGTCCTTTGCCATCATGTACTTTGTCTTCGACACATTAATGACTAATCCGATTCGCCTAGTTTCATTCTTTAATCGGATGTGTGTTTCTGCCATCGACTCAAATTTGCTAGCTATAATATCAACATCATCAGCAACATTTCAAACATTTCTGAACGAAGTTCGTGAAACTCGTTCTACTTGTGTTTATCCCCGCTCTTCTTATTACACCTTCTAAGGCGATGTTAAACATTAAACAAGAAAGACCATCTCCTTGCCATAATCCTGTGCGAGATTCGAAGGAACTCGAGAGTGTCATTGATACTCGAACTACGCACATCACTCAATCCATCGTCGCCTTGATCGCCTTATCCGGGAATCCGTATTCGTGCATAATCTGCCATAGCTGTTCTCGATCGATTGTATCATACGCCGATTTGAAATCGATGAACAAGTGATGTGTGGGCACGTTGTATTCGCGGCATTTCTGCAACACCTGGCGGATGGCGAACATCTGGTCCGTGGTAGCGCGTTCACCCATAAATCCAGCCTGGTATTGCCCCACGAACTATCTTGCAATCGGTGATAGACGGTGGCATAAAATTTGAGAGAGTATCTTGTAGGCAGCGCTCAGTAGTGTGTTTTCAACCGGCCAACATCCTTCTCAATCTCTTGGAGGTTAGGGGTTGGAAATCTTTCATCATGCGCACGCCACCTTCGGTACATGCAATGTCGCCATTGAGGTGCTCATCGTAATGCTGTATCAATGCTCGATCACCTCACGCTCGCTCGTGAGTAGATTCCCGTGATTGTTTCGGAACATGCCGGCTTGTGGCACAAAGCCTCTGCGCGAGCGGTTCAGCTTCTTGTAGAACTTCCATGTGTCTTCTTCCATCGCTTTGCGATCTCGTTTTTCTTGCTGGCACTTCTTCATCCGGAAGACTGAGTACTGCCTGTCCCACGCTTATCTAACGCGCCTCGTTCGCCCTCGTACGGTGTTGCAACATCCTTGCCCATGCTCCATTCTGTGTCGTTTCTGTGATTCGGAGTTGCGAAGCCTAGTGCTGGCTATATGAGGAGGGCCCATATAGCCGAGGCGGTAAACGCACGGGTATTCAGCATGACCATGCTGAGGGTGACGGGTTCGATTCCCGGTCGGTCCAGGATCTTTTCGTAAAGGAAATTTCCTTGACTTCCTTGGGCATAGAGTATCTTCGTGCCTGCCACACGATATACACATGCAAAATGGTCATTGGCAGAGGAAGCTCTCAGTTAATAACTGTGGAAGTGCTCATAGAACACTAAGCTGAGAAGCAGGCTTTGTCCCAGTGAGGACGTCACGCCAAGAAGAGGAGAGAGGAAGCCAAGTGCTGCAGCCGAGGTATTACGTATGGCGGATCGGATGTCCCTCCAGCGATCTTCAAGTGTAGCTGTGCCAACGCCAAGCTGCTCATCCGTTGGTAGGTCCCCGACTAGAAGATTCTAACAAAAATATAACATAATTATAGCAAACCATGATATGTATAACTCATTGTAATATAATCATGTTTAACATCATTGATGTTTAAAAATATTATAACTCAATTATATCATATTATGTTATAAATGTTGTTCAATAACTCATTGTGAAATCATTTAGTTCTGATTCTTTGACATTCAGAACATCATTTTACACAATTGTATCAAAATGTGATAGAAATTAGATTTCTTGAAGCAAAAATTTATATCATATTGTGTTATAATTTTGTTCTGATTATAACAAAATAGGTTATTATTTTGATTAGACCGGTGTAGTTTTAATTATAGTTTTAGTTATTTTAACATCATCCTGCATCTAGTTTATAACAAAATAAGTTATAGAAAAATTTCATATCATCATAACACAATGTGTTATAAACTTGATATATTTTTCTAGTCGGGTCCTAGCTGCTAGCTGCTGCCCGTAGTCTTGAACCATTTCGATCGTTACGCAGTCGCTTGATGTTAAGCCGTGGCGTTCGACTTCGACACGTTCTTATAACCGTCGAAATAACGTGGTCAATTTAGTTTTCTGTTTTATGGTCGGGTGATCTCCAGGTGGCTTTGTGGATATCTTTGCGGGGGAAGAAGGTGCTTCGGACTACCATACTACGGGAGGCTGCAAAGTTTACGCATCGCTGGCCATTATCATTCGATACGGTATGTACATTTCCTCCCTTCCTACCTGCGCGTTCATGTCGCCGACAACGATTTTCACGTCACGCGGCGAGCATCAATCGTATGTTTGCTTTAACTGCGCATAGAACGCTTATTTCTCGTCATCAGGTCTCCCTTCGTGTGGGCAGTGGACGTTGATGATGCTGTAGTTGTAGAAACGGTCTTTAGCTCTCAACGTGCACATCCTTGCGTTAATCAGCTGCCACCCGATTATACGTTGTCGCATCTTGCCCAGCACTATAAATGGTCGGCGTTAAGTCAGAGGGGACCAAGTAACAAAATAGACGAAAATTAGATTTTTAGGGCATTCGATTAAGAATTACTTAAGCTACTTGGAACATTCACCAGATTTTCTTAAATTTACAATTAACGAGAGTTTTCTTTTGATTGAACTGCAAAAATCGACAATAGTGTGCAGTCAGAGTGAACCATATGCTCGATGTCAAGAGAGTTGAAAAAATATGTATTGGTTAAAATCCAATAAATAAAATAGTTTATCATCAAAATGTGATACTTTTCCAAATCGTATGACTCTCCAACACATTTTCTGATGATAAATGATCAAGAAAGCATGTGAAATTCCATTTTATTATGGTCAATATCGTATTTTTACAGATCATCGTGTAGAAGCATATTGTGGCATTTCGCGTGCAGACAGAGTGGACCATGTGTCTCTAAGAAAAATAGTTAAAATTGCATTATTCTTCGTAATCCTTTCCAAATCAAAATATGTTTGTTTAGTAGCTGTTGGGCATCATATTGAAATGTACCAATACCCGTTTCGTGAAGAAATCGATTTTACCGATTATTTACGAATTGTGTACTTGGTTCACTCTGAACGAATTTTTTGAAAATGCCAGTCCTCTGAATAAATTATTATGAACTGTGTAACTACAATATTTCAAAAATGTTCTGAACTATGAGAATACATTCAATAGTTGTTAGCTATTAAATGTTCAAGTTAAGAATTCTTAAATAGCTTATTAATTGACTACCCTTCATGTGATATTGAACTGTTGTACTTGGTCCACTCTGACTGAATATAAAAATTGAAAATGGTAATCAACAGTGTAAAACAGAAATATCAAATATCAAACTTCCTGCTTCAAACTGTTGTCCTACTTGTGCATTATTTTTTCATCGAATATGTAAAATCTTAAGTTTAAACAGCAGTTGGTTGGTTAAGATTTATGGCAAAAATTCAAAAACATTTGTTGACAAACTCAAAACTTATAGAGTTGTAAACGTTAAAGTCGTTTTTCTAGAAATTAAGTAAAAGACACATGGTCCTCTCTGACTTAACGCCGACCAAATCTTGTCCCCAGTTGGTCGGCGTTCAGTCAGAGTGGACCACGCTATTTTTCGGGCAGGTAAAGATAAGCTGAGGAATTCGTTAAACCTGATCTTTTCGACGTTATTTCGATGCAGATGTTTCATTGCATAAAAGAATAATAGTATTTTTGAAAATAATGTCAGAGATTTTAAATTACAAGTGCTTGCAGGACATTTTCTCGAAATCATTGTAAAACAGATGGTCCGATATGACTTAACGCAGACCAGTTCATTGGTGGTGCCACAGCTTTGGTAGAAGGTAGTAGCTCGATGCCCGCTTTTCCACACTTTCTGTCCAGTCCAACAAAGTTCCTGTAACACCACGATGTCGAAGTTGCGGGGTTGTAATTCGTCGTAGATTATCCTGTCACATCCCGTCACATCTTGTGAAAACAAAAGACTTGCAATTCCATGTTCCAACTTTCCAATCGTAGTCCTTTTTTCTTCGCGTGGGTCTCTGCGCGGTTCCTCTCTGTAATATAGGAGAAAATACGACTCGATGTATTTTCTCCTATGTTATTCGCAATGGGGATTTTTACGGATGGCTTATTGGGCCTACGCCAACACTCCTGTCTCGCCGGAGGGCCATCGTGCCAGTTCTGTTTAATGTCCCAACCAAAACTGGGACAATCACGCTGATGGGGCCACCTTGGATCTAGCTGGGCGTGGTGCAGCATTTCTTACTCAGTCGCTGGATGCCAGAACAGACGCTGTTTGAGCCGCACCTTCTTGGTGAACAGACGCTCGGGTCGTACTCCTCAATCTAGCTGAAGTCAGAAGGACAACAGTGCCCAGGCTGCACTACCAGCTAAGCACACAACTCTTAGCTGGTGGTCATTGTCATCGCTTGACCCGTGGAAGCATGAGGTAGGAACTTGTGAGGACCAGAGCTATGTTGGACGCTCTCCTTATCGACTCTCCGTTTTGCAGCCAAATTTTCTAAGATTGATGCATCTTTTTTTTGTTCAAAAAATGAAAAAGTAAACTCACAAAAAGCACATTAATCCAATGATCTTATAGTGACCACGGCTTCAAGGTGTGTGAGTTCAAATGCAAATGCAGACAAGCACATATTTTGAATTTCTATGGAACTCGAATCTTTACTCAATTTGATCTAGCACTCTTTCACCTTAATCCACCTTCTTAGTCCATGACATTCGACCTGATGGTTCTCAACTCAGCAATCCCTAATCCGTTGCGTCGTTCATAAATATCTTGTTTCCACTCGATAAAACCACTCTCACTTCAGGAAGCTGACTCAACAGGACGAGAATAAAAAGTTCAACCCGAACGCCAACCATTTCCTCTAGCTTCAAGTCGAAGATTCATTTCACCAACGCGGTGCGACGGCCCAACCGCTGAGAGCAGACCCTATGCGTCCGACCGTCCATCCGGCCATGCTGGCTATACTGCCATTTTTCATCACTCACCCTCCCTCAGTAGCCAGACAGTTCAGCAGCAAAGGTAATCCTCTGGACTACCCGCGTAGATACTGCTGGCCTGGCCCCCGCTGGGATTGTGATGCGTGTTGTATACTACTCGCCACTCTCCATTCAACGCAACGCAACGGAACGAGCGTAAAACCAGCAGCGAGCGAACGCGTCGCCGGAGGAAATCGATTCCCTGAAAATGGAAAAGAATTGCGCCTTCCTGGGGACACGTACACACAATCGGATTGGAAACTTTTCGAATCAAGAAAGTCCCATTCCTCCCGGGGACCGCACCGTTCCTGTCGGGAAGAGGTGGGAGAGCTTGGTTGTTTTGTTGGTGGCCCCCAGCGACGACCATTCCAAAACTCATTGAGTTTGCAGCAGCGTCGTCGTCAGGGTTCTTGGAACGGAAACACCCCGCATGCGAGCCCTCGAGGCTCGTTTTTTGCGTGTAGCAACGACCAAGAACAGTGAACTGAAGCGCAAAAAAAAGTAAGAAGAATCCGCACAGCGCATTAAGTTCTGCACTAATTACTTCAGCGTAAAATATTTAATTCCCACCTCGCTGTTCCATTCTGAGGCGCCTGCCTGGCAACATCGTTTCAGTTTAGATTCCGACGAAAGCTCTCCTCGACATTTGCCCGCATGCAATAGTGCGTCTGTGTATCTGTGCTCATCTTAGGCAGCATCAGAACAGTGATCAACTAATAGCCTCAGGTAGTCCTTTTAGTCTTTAATTTTGTGCTTCTCATCGTTCTTTTCCTCTCATCCTTCCGTCCGTGTCTCACCCCGTGCGGAAGCTCGTGATTCCGTATCTTGAACATCGAACCGTTTGTTGGGGAGTCTGCTTCTTGGCACTCGAGGGCAACAAATCTGCAGCAACCAGCAAGCATGCGAACGGCGAAAGGAGAACGAATTGAGTGTACCCAATCTTTCTGAAGAGATTCATCCGCTCACTCGGCGGTGTTCCATCGGACCAAGAGGAGTCTCCTCCGGGAAAAACGGACATACCCCCCGTCACCGTCCAAAGGAGAAGAATCATCCTGCTCTGTTTTATTCTTTCCCTTTTGTTCAACTTGCTTCATACTTTAATATCTTCCAAATGGTCCTGTTCGTGGTCATCGAATGTGTTGGTGAATGACTTTTACCTTTTTGCCTGGTCGGCCCATCTTCTGGATAGTTTACCGCACCCACATGCGGTCACCATTCGAGATCTTTGTGGTTTGCTTGGGAAAAGGATGTGTTTTCAGGGACTCTTTGTCTACAGTTTTGTTTCAACTCATACCATGTTTAGGTATAATTAATAGTATACCCACAGATTTTTATTCTAGAACAAAATTTAACTTTACCACAATTTAAAGACTTTTCTCGTCAACCTCTGTTGCCGACGATTACTGGGTGGGGGAGGGAGTCGAAAAAGAGCCGGTAGCTTCCATACCAACTGCCACTTTGAAACTCCAGCAACTATGTCCTTAAGGCTAATCTGGCCTTCTTTCTCCTGCTGCCAGCCTTTGTTGTTCCGCGCTCCAGCTCCTCTCGGTACATGGATCAAATGCGGCTTTTGCCGCCTAAATGAACCGGGGGTTTCTTGGCTTTCGAAGAATGAGCCTCCTTCAGGTCTTCGACCGGGTGTAGCGCTGGTGGCCGGAACTTCACCTGTCCAAGTCTACACCGAAAGCTGTGGAGCCTCGTAGCCGTGCGGTTAGGGGTGGTTAGGGTCACCAAGCTTCTAATCGCACCATGCTATGGGGTGAGGGTTCGATTCCCGCTCCAGACGATGTTACTTTTCGCGAAATAGGTTTCTTCTCCGTATCCACTGGTGCATAATCCGTGTGTCCGTTGTCTAGTGTTAAGTTTCGTTCAGTCTGTACAGCCGCTGACTAAAGACGGTGTCCGTGCCTTTTTTTTTTTTAAGAAAGCTCGTCAACGGCGGGAGGTTGCTCCCATTTGAGAGTTAGGGTTCGCCTTGGTATCGAGGTGATCTCGAATTTGAGGTAGCCTGGGTTTAAAGGTAAAACCTCGGGGTTCTGTGTACATTGTAATCCATCACAGATCTATGACACGCTTCTTGCAGATTCTATTATGAATTTCCCTGCTACGGATCACTTGGGCAAATGGCCGATCCTAGACTCAATTGAGGATCTGTTAGGGGGCGTCCATAAATGACGTAGCTTTTTGTGGGGGAGGAGGGTGTTTGTGATATTGTGACAAAGTGTGACGATAGGGGGTAGGGGTTTATGATATGATACGTAGCTTTCTACTAAGCCTATTGAAAAAAAGTATTTCGTAATTAATAAAAATTGTTACTTGCATTAAGTACCATTATCCAGTAAATAATAAAACATAAATATTTCATGAATTATTTTTGTCCATTCACATTAATGTGAATAGCAAATAATGGACATAAATGCCGGCTTCCTTCCATAAGACGGACGCAACAACTTTATCTGAGAAAATGGTTTTGAAAAGTTTTGAAAGAATAATGTATTATGTATGCAGACGAAAATCCCTTTCGCACAAAAGCTTCTCACGACCAATAGTTAGCTGCTTGCTAGAGCACTGCAGGCCGCTAGTTTGAACGCTAAAAGGAAAAAGGAAAGGAAAAGTTTTTGGCATTATGGCATTATTACAGAAGTTCCTATATAGTTTCTACAGGACTTTCTCTAAGAATTCCCCCAACATTTTTTTAAGGAGCTCCTCTAGCGGCATTATAAGGAATTTCCCATGATGGTCTTTATAGGTTTCAACAACAGGAGAAGGATAACATTTTCACAGAAATTCCTACTGGAAATCCCAGCAAAAAAAAACTTCTGAAAACATTCCAAAATGATTTGGAGGAATCTCAAGGAAACTGCAGGAGGAATCTTGAAAGGGAATCATAGATTAATTCCTAAAGAAATCCCATGAGAAGTTCCTGGAGCAGTTCTAGATGGAATTTTTGGAGAAATCTTGAATATACTACTGGAAAAATCTCAGAAGGAGCTATTTTGAGTCTCAGAAGGAACTCCTGGTTCAATTTATGAAGAGAACACGGAAGAAATTTTTGAAGGAATCCTGGAAGGAATTTCTAAAGGATTTCCGAGAATGTCTTTTGGGGAGTCCCGGAAGATATCCAGATAGAAATCCTGGTGAAATCTATGAGAGAAAATTCTGGAGGAATTCCAGAAGGAACTATGAGAGGAATGTGTAAATTCCTCACGGAATTTTAAGAGATCCTGGAGGAGTCCCGGGAAAAAAATCCTGGATAAATCCAAGAAAGAAGTTTCTCGAGGAATCTCAGAAGAAACTCTCAGAAGAATCCAAGAAAGAATCTAAAAAAGAACCCCTAGAATAGTCCCAGAAGCAACTCCTGGAGGGATTTTGAAATAATGTCGGAGGGGTTTCTTGTAGAGATCTCGGAATGAATATCTAAGTGAATTTCTGAAGGAAACCATGAAGGAACTCCTTGAGGTATCCGAAAAGAACTTCTTTAGGAAATCCAGGAAAAAGAAACTGCTGGTGGAAGAGAGGAGAAGAAAACATTGGCAAAACCTGAAGGAAACCATGGATAAACTTTTAGAAAAACCTTAGAAAAAAAAAAACTCCCGGAAAAATCTCAGAAGGAACTTTTCCGGAAAGAATTCTTGGAGGGATCTCAGAAGGAAAAGCTGGAAGAATTAAAAAGGAAGGAATTCTCAAAAATGTGAATCCCACAAGAAACTTGAGGAATTCCAGAATGAACTGCTGAAAGAATTTTAAAAGAAACTGTCCGATCACGGACACTGGACGGAGGAATGGCCGGCTCTTCCCACTGAAGAGGGCTCACAGGAACAAATGCTGTAGACGATAGCTCAACGACGGAATAACTCTTAAGTGTTAGCCTTGTAAAAGGCTGATTGTTTCGGCTGTCCAAGAAGTAGACTTGAGGGATTCGATTTCAACGATGTTTATTATTCAACTGCTTAACAAAGACTCATTCTCTTCGAGCGAATTCCATTTGGTCGGGGTTCTGCTAAACCGAACCAAAGACCATTTTTTGAAAAATTGAGTTTTCTTTACCATTGGATGAAGAAATTGATGATCCTCCTTCCATGTGAAAATGCAGTAATTCTGACTACTCTTCGTGGAGTAAATCCAAAATTTCTGTTTGGCAGAACATACAAAAAATAAAATTGCATCCAACCAGAGTGAACTGTGAACCATTCCATAGAATCAGCGAAATGTTTTAGTATTGGTCCAGATGAAGAACATTTTAAGTTCTGCTCATCGCCGTCAAATTTCTAGCTTCCAACCGACTCATAGTAACAATCTGTGAGAGAATTAAATACGTAATTAGAAATACGGATGTTGGAGGATTCAATTCTGTTTCGATGGCACTGATCGCTATTTTTCCAAATCACATTCAGCCAGACCGAACCAAATCCACTGCATTTTAAACTCTATTTATTCTCAACAATACAAAAATCAACTGGTTTCAAATACCTGCGTTATGTCGACACACCTCATACTGCTAATTTAACACAGAAGCCGTCATTGAACAACAAGGCTAATAAGAATAATGAAGCTTGAAAAAAAATCAAACACTTGGTTCGCTTTGGCTGATCGAAAAATGGCATTTTCACGAAAACCATGCTAAAGAAGAATGTTTGGAACTTGATTCAGACTTAACGACTGACCTTCAGCTAGGTAAAATGGCCTAGAGGTAACGTGCTTGGTTATCACTTAAAAGATCCAAGTTCGAATCTCTTTAATGTTTTCGATTTTTTTTTTTTGTCTTAGTTCACTTTGGCAGATCATTTTCATGGTTTTCTTCGACCAGTATAAATTTGAAGTACACAAATTGCTCCACTTTCACATCTCAGGACCTCAGGACATGCAAGGACATCATTTGACATAATCACTTTTGCTCTGTGCCTGCACATGCACCGCCTATAAAAAAAACATAGGTGGGAAGGGCTGAGCTGGGAAGGCTTCCGCCGTGCATATTTAAAACTATTTTGAGACCTCCGTGCTACCATACCGCTTTCTCTCTGATTGATGTAAAGGATTGTGATTGATATCGAATTCATAGACGATGAAAAACTGAGTTTTTTTTCACAATTCGAATGGTTTTCTATGAAACAAAGAAACACAGTCAGCCACACTGAACTATAAACCATATTCCAATATTTTTGTTCTGCCAGAGTGAACTGAGTGCAAAGTACTGAAAAATTAAATGTAATTATACCAATGATTTCAAATAATTTACATGTATTCTTCGTCTCTGATGGTTAATAAAGGCTTGTAAGTTACATGTGTGTGGAAAAGTTTAGAAAAATCTTCGCTGTTGTTTATTTGTGAGTGGTTGAACTTTAAGCTTAATTATCTCGGAATAAAGTTTTTGGCGCTTAGTTCGGTTTAGCAGAACCCCGGCCATTTCATTTATACCCTACCCCAACATTCCCAAACTACACCACGCACCAATCAGCGCGAGCCTCGCTCGCATTGGTCGGTGCCCTGCTCGACGCTGCGATGCGAACATGTCGCAGCGTGTTCTTGGCGTCCTCGTCTCGCTTCGCTCGCATGATGCTTGAATTTGGTCTCGCTGTTGTCGGCGTCGATGTGGGGAAAACATATCACCGGCAGAAACTGGAAACTTCGCTTCGTGAGCGAACATACTCCCCGGCAAAGAATAAAGTTCTTTGTGTTGCGGTTGACGTTCAACGATAAAAAGCTTAGTGATAGCACGTCAGGTGGCTTTCTCGGCTTCACAGTCGGATGAGATATCCTTACATCAGGGTCGGGAGGCTTCGACGGTTGATCCGATTCATTCAGCAGCATCATCATCAATGCAGAAGCAATTATCTCGAGCATCTTCACTTGCGGCACGATGACTTGTTCGAGTTTGTGTGGATATTTGTTCCCGGTTACGATAAGGGTCCTCTCGTAAGGCTGACATTGCTCCTCGATTTCGGAATACTTTTTCAAAAATACTGCAGTTTCATCAGGAGAAATTACCACTTCCAATGGTTGATTAAACGGCTGATCACCCAACGGTACAAGAATCGATGTCGACGAATTGAGTTTCGTTGCTGAAGCTGGAATGGGCTGCTTCACCGACGATGTCAAAGATCGGGTTTCCACATCAGCTGGCAGTTGTTCACATACAGGCTTACCAGATGCAGCAGCAGACACGCTCAACTTCTCCATCAGTATACTCACATCAGAATGTTGGACTTTCAACAACTCACACTCCACAAAAAGCTCGGCATATTCTGGCTCTGCTCTGTAAAGCATCAGTAGGGAATCCACTCCTTCACACTCATGTCCACATTCTTCCACTTGTTGCTTGAGGAATTGCATGAACACCTCATTTTTCTCTGAATCAAAACAGATATTGCTGAGGGCCTCTTCGATGCACGTCAGCTTCACTTCAATCTCACTAATTTGTAAAAAAAGTTCAACTTGTTCGGCCATGTCTAAAATTCACTTCCGCACTGACAATGCATTCACTTAACTGATCACAGCAAATTTTCTTCTTGGAATCCTCAGTTTCACAACAGGTTCGGATTCACTATCTCGCACTGTGATTCTGATTCACAGCATACGGATCTCTCAACAGATTAGATGTTACACTCCTCTCCACATCGGAACGAAACGTGTACAGACACGTTCAGATGCTTTTACTCTCTTGGCATCTGGGAACACTCGCGCGCGATCTGCTTGCGGATTGAAAATGTCGGACTGATCACAGTACCACTCGCGCGCGGTTTACTTTCGGGTTTGAATTTTATCGGACTTGAAATTTGATTTCCATTCACAAAATCACTTGGACATCGCAATAGATTCACGGACACTCTGGCCGAATCGCTGGGAAAAATGGTTCGTCCCAATCCGCAGACTGGCAACACAACGTTGCGGTTGCAAGAACACGGCAACAAAAATCGCTATTCGATTTACTTCCACTCACGACTGGTTCACCTGAACCGGAACTGTGATGCGCCTCTCGCACCACGAAGGAGCAGAACGTGCTCGAACACGTCAGGGAAATACTCTAGCACTATCACTGTCGGCGTTCACGCCGAAACTTCGACCACTCGCGCGCGACTTACTTTCGCAGGAACAGGACGTGTTCGGACACGTCAGAGAAACACAACTCTTGGACAACCAGAGGAAAACTGCGCCGGCTATCGTCTCAGCGGAACGGGTTTCGTCGCAATCGTCAGATTGGCAACCGGGTAGCGGACTGTATGCGGGGTGGTGCCTCAATCGTCAGATTGACGACACGCGTACGTTGCGGGTGCAACACCAAAACGGATCGCTCGTGGATCCGGGTCGACTGGACCAAAATGTCCGATCACGGACACTGGACGGAGGAATGGCCAGCTCTTCCCACTGAAGAGGGCTCACAGGAACAAATGCTGTAGACGATAGCTCAACGACGGAATAACTCTTAAGTGTTAGCCTTGTAAAAGGCTGATTGTTTCGGCTGTCCAAGAAGTAGACTTGAGGGATTCGATTTCAACGATGTTTATTATTCAACTGCTTAACAAAGACTCATTCTCTTCGAGCGAATTCCATTTCATTTATACCCTACCCCAACATTCCCAAATTACACCACGCACCAATCAGCGCGAGCCTCGCTCGCATTGGTCGGTGCCCTGCTCGACGCTGCGATGCGAACATGTCGCAGCGTGTTCTTCGCGTCCTCGTCTCGCTTCGCTCGCATGATGCTTGAATTTGGTCTCGCTGTTGTCGGCGTCGATGTGGGGAAAACATATCACCGGCAGAAACTGGAAACTTCGCTTCGTGAGCGAACAGAAACTCCTGCAGGGCCCTTCAAATGACGTGGTGAATTTTATATAAATGAAACCAATTTGATATTCTTAACATATTTATTAGTGAGCAAACAAATATCTTCGAAGAGCTCCTAGGCAAATATGGTATTTAACTATATTGGGAGCACCAACTTCCTGTTCTTCGGCATCAAGCAGAAAGATGGGTGGTTTATTGAGTCATTAGCTTTGGTGATATGGTGATAATCTCTACTGGTTGCAGCTATGGTCTTGATGTTGGCGATCTGAACCTGGCAGTCAGTTATTTCATAATATTTGTTAAACATATGTACAAGCTAAAATTGAAATGAAGACTAACCCAAGTATTATTTTTTAGTCAAATAGACTAGAAGGGGTTCTTAAAACCATCCTAAAACCAAAATAAACGGTCTTAAAACCAAATTAGGTTTTATCACGCCTCTAACAACTTCTTCAAGACTAATCAAAGGCCATCAAAATGTTACTTGGGAAGTTTCGAGTTTTTTGTTTTGTTTTTTGACATGATTTTTTTTGAGGGGGGAAGTTGTTTAACAAGCTACGTCATTTATCGGAGAGGGGGGGGGGGTATCCGAATTTGTGACAAAATGCTACGAGGGGGGAGGGGGTATTAGAAATCGCCTAAAAGAGCTACGTCATTTATGGACGCCCTCTTATTCCAACATGGGCTTTATCAGCTACCAATGACTACATACTTCCATCATACTTGCATGTGGGGTCCTCTGGTGAGTGTTGTTGCAGGGTATTGGTAGCAGCTCCTTTTGGCTGGGTCCTTTTCGAATGACAAGATACACAGAGTGGAAACACATGACACAAACTCTTTTCTGAAGGTTATTCAGAAACTGACGTTCCAGGAGAAGAACAAGTGATTTCAGGGGGTTTCCATTAGACCTGTTCACTTTGAAACTTTTTTTCTCCGATCTCCGTGACACATCAAATTATCAACCCACATGCAAAAACAAGTCTTCAGTCCAAAATTGAGCCAAATTGATAAAGATTTAAAGGTGTATCAAATCGCTTTTGTGTTTTTTTTTAACCGTTTTCACAAAAATTTACTCATAAATCCAGAAAATTGCTCCGAAAGGGTGCCGAAAATACCGTTAGGATATAGTTAGTACAATACTCTACAACTTTGCCGAAGATACTACGGTGTTTAAATTGCTTATTTCGAAGTTATTCAATAATTTTAGTTGAAAAATCACGAAAAAACACGATATTTTTACGATTTTACATATAAAAGTCATGTAATTTTACATTATTTTACGTGACTAAATTAATTAGCTATTTCTCCTTTGTGTAACGAACATTTCGTCCATACATCGTTTTTATGTAGGAATTCGTTTTCAATGACTAATTATCAAAAGTATGTCACGTTGATACTAAAAATCGCGTAGAGTTGCCAGCACGAATTAAAACAAAATTACCCATGATTAAAACGTCAAGCCATCGATTTCTAATGTCTTTTGATTCAAGTATCAGAAATGGCGCAGATGATAAGGCTCGAGCATGTGGATCAGAAGGTCCTAGGTTCAAGCTCAAATACATAATAAACTTTTTTTTTCTTTCTTTGTAGCAGTTAGGATGATGAATCTGCCATGAGCCATGGCCCATGACTAACACGCAATCTCCCAAATAATGATGATCGGGACCTGCCAATTAAGCCCATTCCAGGACTAGCTAGATATTTAGTTTACTTGTTGACTAGAAATCGTGTCGACGAGATCAGCTGGACGAAATATTGGGCATCTGTTTGATACCGATTAATTTAGCTAAAACAATTCAATACGATGATGGAACTGCTTCTGGATGCAAAATTTATCATACAACTACGGAGATTATTTGCATCTATCTAGCCACAAGCACAACTACACGATAAAGGGAAACCTCATTCTTACTATGCACTTCGAAACAAGGTTATGATGCCAAATTGCAATGAGATGCAGAGTGTAGCCTCAATAACTTATAGCTGGATCGAGACGCAAAAAATCCTATTCCAGGGCTCGAACCTTGAATCTTCGAATCGGCAGTCTCATGCTTAACCATCTACACCAAATTGAAACTGATGCAGATGCGACAAAGAAATGTAATGACGTTTTAATCATGGGTAACTTTGTTTAATTTTGTGCTGGCAACTCTATGCGATTTTTAGTATCAACGTGACAAACTTTTGATAATTAGTCAATGAAAACGAATTCCTACACTAAAATGATGTATGGACGAAATGTTCGTAACACATAGGAGCAATAGCTTATTAAATAAGTCACTTAGAACAATGTAAATTTACATGACTTTTATATGAAAAACCGTAAAAGTATTGTATTTTTCGCGATTTTTTAACGAAAATTGTTGAATAACTTTGAAATAAGCAATTTAAACACAGTAGTGTCTTCGGCAAAGTTGTAGAGTATTGTTCCAACTATATTTTAACTTTGTTTTCTGTACCTTTTCGGTGCAATTTTCTGGATATTGGAGTACATTTTCGTGGAAATGCTCGAAAAAACACAAAATCGATTTGATACACCTCTAAACCTTTATCAATTTGGCTCAATTTTGGACTGAAGATTTGTTTTTGCATGTGGATTGATAATTTGATGTGACACGAATAGGTCAAAAAAAGTGAACAGGTCTAGTTTCCATGGAATTTCAAGAGGTTTCAAAAGCGATTCATGAGTTTCCAGGAGGTTTCAGGGGATTTCAGGATCGTTCCAGGGGTTTCAATGGGCGTCAGAAGTGTTAGATAGGACTTCTGAGACAGCATTCCTGGGGTGTTCCAAGCAGTATTAGAAGCGTCCCATTGGGCCTAATGGGGGTTCAGAGGCGTTCCAGGGAGTATCAGGTGCATTTCATAGTAGTTCTAAGGGCGTTCCATGGTGATTCAGGAGGCGTTCCAGGGGTGTTCAAGAGATTCCCACGAGATTTCTGGGGCGTTCCAGTGGTATGTCCGGGGGTTTCATGGGGTTTGAAGGGCGTTCCAGAGGATGTATCCTTGACCACTTGTCGGGATTTCGTGGTTTTCTAGAGAGAAATTCGGAATGTTTAGAATTCAAAAATTAGACCAAATGTTATAATATTTCTATACTTCTCAAAAATTATATTTAAAATATCCTCAAAACATAAATAAATTTTTTAAAGGAGTGTGTGGTAGAATTTCGTCCGGGTGCCAGTTCGCGCGCGTTTGCTTCGGTGGTTCGATTTTTTTTTTTCCTTTTCTATTTTGTATTCCGAAGTAAGCATTTCGACGGCGGTGAGTGTGCGGTGAACGCGTCGTGGTCGTGGATCGAGTCGATTCCGAATTTTTTGCTTCCCGTCGCTCTAGTTCCCAATACACTTTTAGGCGTACTATTGCACAGACTATGTTCGTTGCAAAAACATTGACTGGCGAAATCGACAGCCCTGAAATTCTTGGCCAACTTGGCTTCTACGCTCCAGAACGTGTTCTGCGTGCCAGAAACTTCCTACACCTTGAGGCTCGGTCGGTCGATTACGGAATACACGATCCCATTCGATTTATGTCTGCTGTATTCAACGGTTTTTATGAGCAATTTGAGTTCCACAACAACACCACCACCTCTTTTCGCGGAAGAGTTCAACGACAATTGCTCAACAGGCAGCCGCATTAAGCTTGATGAGTTGTCTTCAACTGCAATACTGGTGAGTATGTTTCCAAACAACATAGCCGTATTTGTTTGAGCTACCTGATCGCTTTTTTTTCATGCTACGCTACTACGAACATCGGATGAACTGCAACGATCCTCGAGCTAACGGCGACATCTGGTTTCCACGGTTGCTACATATTTCTGATTAGTCTTTAATTTGTGCTAGTAATAAGTTTTACATATCGTACCTTTCGTGTTTAATTAGGCTTAATCAACATCTTTTATACATAGATTAAGAAAAGATATGGGGTTTTTACGCCTTCTTGTTTCCGGCAAAATGTGGCTGACTCAAGGAGGCTTTTCCCCATCATAATCCATTTCATTAAGACCTTAAGGTCAGATGGAATTATTAAACAAATAAATAAATAAATAAATAAATAGTTGATAATAAATATTTTCTTTCATTTTTTGCGTTTACACATAAGAGTGAAAAGTGTTAGTTCGGGCTCGCCGGTCGAAAAAAATCCGAGCGCCAACAAGTGAGTCGCGTTCAGTGTATTTCTGTGTGGAATAGACTAAAGGTTTCTGCTCCCTAGTGTAGTGGAGACGCGCGAAAGAATTTTCTTTTTGGCTAGTTTTTGCGTCGAAAAGTGGTCGGTTGTTAACGGCGGTGTGTGTATATTGATCCATTGTCAAATCATATCACCAATCATAGGTGACTCCCGGACTGACAATGTACCTTACCCTACTAACAAAAAAATATCCTTCCTGAGACAAACGTGGAGATGCAGCGAGTCGCGGTCTTTATAACAACGTTTGTCTTACTAACATTCCCTTCCATCCTCGATGACCGTAAGGACGTGGCCGGCGCCGTTATTGACCCTATTAAAGTTGAGAGCTCTCGATTATGCAAAAGATTCCACCAAATCGCTGAATTCTTTCAAAAACTTTTTAACAATTTTTTTTTAATTAGCCAATGAATATTTCTAAATTTTTCCCAAAATTCTTTTGGGTAAATTGCAAGAAATTGCATTGACATTTTCACCTACAATGACATCCAAATACTCTAAAAACTCAGCACAAAACGCTGATTGTGCACTTACTTTAGTTTCAACTCCTGACCAAGTTTTGTTTCGTTGAATGTTGTCTCTGTATTATTATTTATTATTAGTTTCTTGACCATGTCATTGTATCATACTTCTTAACCATCATTGGGGCTACACCCAGCCTGTTGATGAAATAAATAAACTAGAACCAAAAACATTCAGGAGTTCAATCAGTCTTTTTTTTTTTTTTTTTTTTTTTTTTTTTTTTTTTTTTTATAATCTTTATTAGTATCTCAATCAATTTTTACATTCTTCAACTTAATCTAGGTGTTCTGTGTGTTATAACACACTACCATCCTAATTTGGTGAAATAAATTTAAGCTATTATCAATACTAATTAATAACATATTACATTTCATTTGCTGTAGCAGTTAAGATTTTTTGCAGGCTTTATTTTTCACCTGCGTGTCAGAAATACATTTTTTTCAATTTATCCTAACCCTAACCCACCTTAAACTAATTATACAAAGAGCTTATCGTAGCAATAGAAGACTGCAACGATTTTTGACGAAAGTTGGCAATGATTTTAGTTGACATCTGTTCCAATGTTTCAATATTAGAAATTTGATGCAACTCATTAGTGCTATACCAGGGAGGCAACTTCAGAATCATTTTCAAAATTTTATTTTGAATCCTCTGAAGTTGCTTCTTTCTGGTATTGCAACAGCTCGACCATATTGGGGCAGCGTATAACATGGCCGGTCTGAAAATTTGTTTATAAATCAAAAATTTGTTTTTGCGACAAAGTTTTGATTTTCTATTAATAAGTGGGTATAAACACTTAATGTATTTATTGCACTTAGTTTGAATGCTTTCTATGTGGTTTTTAAAAGTTAAGTTTTTATCTAGTAAGAGCCCTAGATACTTAACTTCTTCCGACCAATTTATTGGAGTTCCCCTCATAGTGACAACATGTCTACTTGAGGGTTTCAAATAAAGAGCTCTTGGCTTATGTGGGAATATGATAAGTTGAGTTTTGGAAGCATTTGGAGAAATCTTCCATTTTTGCAAATAAGAAGAAAAAATATCTAAACTTTTTTGCAATCTACTACAAATAACACGCAAACTTCGCCCCTTGGCTGAGATTCCTGTGTCATCTGCAAATAACGATTTTTGACATCCCTGTGGCAAATCAGGTAAGTCGGAGGTAAAAATATTGTATAAGATTGGTCCCAGTATGCTGCCTTGTGGAACACCAGCTCTTACAGGTAATCTATCTGACTTGGAATTTTGATAATTTACCTGAAGTGTTCGATCCGATAAATAGTTTTGAATAATTTTAATAATATATAGTGGAAAATTAAAATGTTTCAATTTTACGATCAAGCCTTCGTGCCAAACACTATCGAATGCTTTTTCTATGTCAAGAAGCGCTACACCAGTGGAGTAACCTTCAGATTTATTGGAACGAATGAAATTCGTTACCCGTAAAAGTTGATGAGTAGTCGAATGACCATGGCGGAATCCGAACTGCTCATTGGCAAAAATAGAATTTTCATCAATATGAATCATCATTCTATTTAAAATAAGTTTTTCAAAAAGTTTACTGATAGATGACAGTAAGCTAATTGGACGATAACTAGAAGCTTCGGCAGGATTTTTGTCAGGCTTCAAAATTGGAACGACTTTAGCATTTTTCCATTTTTCAGGAAAATATGCTAACTGAAAACATTTGTTAAATATATTAACCAAAAATGATAAGCAACTTTCTGGAAGTTTTTTGATGAGAATATAGAAAATTCCGTCATCACCCGGAGCTTTCATATTCTTAAACTTCTTTATAATAGATCTCACTTCGTCCAAATCAGTGCCCAATGAATTGTCGAAAATGTTCTCATGATTGAGAATGTTTTCGAATTCGCGGGCAACCTGATGTTCTATTGGACTAGTGAGACCTATACTGAAATTATGCGCACTTTCAAACTGTTTGGCAAGTTTTTGTGCTTTTTCGGAATTAGTTAATAATATTTTGTTATCCTCTTTCAGCGCAGGAATAGGCTTCTGAGGTTTTTTCAAAATTTTTGTCAATTTCCAAAACGGCTTAGAGCCGGGGTTTAATTGAGAAACTTTATTTGCAAAATTTTTGTTTCTCAATTCGGTGAAACGTTTTTTAATTTCCTTCTGAAGATCCTGCCAGATTACTTTCAAAGCAGGATCTCGAGCTCGTTGGAATTGTCTTCTTCTCACGTTTTTAAGACGGATCAGAAGTTTCAGATCGTCGTCAATAATAACTGAGTCGAATTTGACTTCACACTTTGGTATTGATGCGCTTCTAGCTTCGACTATAGTACTAGTCAAAGTTTCAAGGGCATTGTCAATATCAAAATGTGTTTCCAATGAAACATTAACATCTAAATGGCTATCGATGTATGTTTTATATGTATCCCAGTCAGCTCTGTGATAATTGAAAGTAGAGCTGATGGGATTAAAAATCGCTTCATGGGAAATTTGAAATGTTACAGGAAGATGGTCAGAATCAAAGTCAGCATGAGTAATCAATTGGCTACAATGCTGACTTGAGTCAGTTAAGACCAAATCAATTGTTGAGGGATTTCTAGCAGAAGAAAAACAAGTGGGGCTATCGGGATATAGAATAGAAAAATATCCTGAAGAGCACTGATCAAATAAAATCCTGCCGTTTGAATTGGACTGAAGATTATTCCACGAACGGTGTTTCGCATTAAAATCACCAATTATGAAAAATTTGGACCTGTTGCGAATTAATTTTCGCAAATCAGATTTAAGAAAATCTATTTGCTGGCCAGTGCATTGAAAAGGCAAGTAGGCCGCAATGAAAGTATGTTCACCAAAGTTTGTTTCAACAGAAACACCCAAAGTTTCAAAAACTTTGGTTTCGAATGATGAAAAAATTTGGTGCTTGATGCGCCTGTCAACGATGATAGCAACTCCACCACATGCTCCATCTAGGCGATCATTTCTATAAATAAAATAGTTTGGGTTTCGTTTGATTGAAGACCCAGGTTTTAGATAAGTTTCAGTAATAACTGCAATATGCACATTATTAACTGTTAAAAAATGGAATAGCTCATCCTCTTTGCCATTTAGAGAACGAGCATTCCAATTAAAAATGTTCAAAAATTTATTTGGATCCATTACCAAAACGTAATCCAATTACTATTTTATTTGTAAATTTAACTCCAACTTGGACTGCTTCAGCCATAGTTTGAGTTTTGAACATTGCATCAATCATTTGTTGCAATTGTTCAGATAAAAAGTCAAAATCGGAAGCAGACATGCCTGAATCACGTGCATTTTCCGAATTTGATGTTTGGTGATAGGAATTATTTGAATTTTGCTTACCCGCAGCCACATGGGCATAGGTAGCTCGATTCGTTTGAACAAAATTAGAAATATTATTCACTCCACTGCTGGAGGGTAGATTATTCGCTCTAAGGTTTGTTTGGTGGTTAACTACCTCCGGCGAATAGGTACGAGCGGTATGAAAATTATTCAACCGATCGTTGATGGAAGAATTTGTGTTGTTAGAAATTCTACCTGCAGAGTTTCGGGTACGACTAGCGTTCCCATTCATCTGCCGGGCACGTGATTCGACAACTTTTTTGCGGATAGGGCAATCCCAAAAGTTTGACTTATGGTTGCCACCGCAATTCGTACATTTAAACTTCCTGGTATCTTCCCTTACCGGACAGTTGTCCTTGGCGTGAGAAGAACCTCCACAAATCATGCATTTAGCATCCATGTGGCAATGTTTCGTTCCGTGCCCCCAACCTTGGCACTGACGGCACTGAGTTGGGTTCTGGAAATTTCCCCCAGGCTTACGAAAATGTTCCCATGTCACTTGGACAAGAAACATTTTCTTCGCCTTTTCCAAATATTTCAAGTTATTTAGATCACTTTTGTTGAAGTGAACTAAATAAAATTCTTGAGAGATACCCTGCCGAGGATTCTCAGAGCGGGTTCTCTTTTTCATTTTTATTACTTGGACTGGAGTGAATCCAAGTAATAAGTTGAGTTCAGTTTTGATCTCATCAGGTGATTTGTCATCACTAGAGAGACCTTTTAATACGACTTTGAACAAGCGTGCAGACCTGTCGTCGTATGTGAAAAATTTATGCTTCTTCTCAGTAAGGTACTTGAGAAGAAGATCCCGATCTTTCAGGGTTTCCGGCAATACGCGGCAGTCTCCTTTCCTGGCAATTTGGAAGGATACCTTGATTCCCCTTATGGAATTCAAGATCTCCTGCCTAAAACCAGCAAATTCACAGACGCTGACCACGATTGGCGGCACCCGTTGTTTTTTAGCAGAAATTGAAGTACCTGGGCTAGAGGCATCCTCAATTTGCTGTTCCGAAAAATTGTTCAGCGTTTCATAAGGATTACTCATTTCAACGAAATTTTCATCCGAAACAATTGTTTTAGTAGAAGGAACCGGAGAAGCTGAAAGTTCTCCTTTCCTTCTAACTTTGCCGCGTTTAGCGACAGTTTTGAAACCGACTTTTTTGGAAGGAAGCGGTGAATTCAAGGATTCACCCTTCCTTTTGTTCGATGATGCAACCATGATTTAATTTGAAGCGACCTTCCAGGAGGTTTTTTCCCTAATCGGTGTCCAAGTAGGATTACCACCGTTTCACGGAATTTGACTTCCGTAAACGGGTCCAACGAATAATCGAAGGCACGGGTCCAGGCAAGGATCGAAAAGGAATCAGTAGGTATAAATTTAGCGCTGAAAAGTGCTATTGTGGGTAGTACTGAGAAGTACTGTTGAATTGCTTTAGGTAGTAAAACTTCCTGCAGCAGAGAGAGCTTACGTCCGCACAGCACAAGAGTACGATGCGAACTGGGAGGAGTTCAATCAGTAATTCCACATACTATATGACCGTTAAAATCCATAGAGTAATGCGGGGCAAAAGTTCGCAGTGGGTCTTTCTCTGCGCACGAGTTAAGAACACACCCTTTTATGTTGGCCTTGAGTTCTAAAACAGAACTCTTAACTCAAAAAATCTTATTTCATCAAATTACTTTTATGTTAATATAAAACTTTAATCACTATTATCACTAGGTAGACAAATTTAAAACATTTTCTTCATTCTCTGTCTGTTGGAGAGAATCTTCCACCTTATCTCCGTCCGTGTGCGGTTGAAAATTAAAATAGCCTCCGGCGGAAGGTGTTTCCAACAAGCTTTTTTTTCTTGTTCTCGGTCGACGACGGCAGCGACGACAGCATTCTCGGAAATTGCAGTTCGCCCGAGGAAAAGGCCACGGACGAAAAAAAAAATGGAACAAACGAACTGCTGTTGGATGTGGCATACAAGCTCTGGTTTGTCAGATGGTAGAATAATATCGCATAGTCTGGAGTAACAATGTGATGGAGAAAAACGGTGTTCAATCAAAATGAAAACAGTATCAGAAGAAAATCGATCAAAAAGTTGGAAATGGAAGTGTTTAAACCAGTCTTGAAAATCTTATTAAATTTTGGGAAAAATTCAATCACATACGTGTTAATGTTTAGTGTACATTTTAAGAAAAGGGTTTTTGGATTCAACTTAGTGTTAAAATATTGTACTTGATATTTATGAAGCATTTCTATTCATGATTAACAAATAATCAAAATCCTCATGACATTATTGTACATGACGTTTCGGACTATTCTGTTTTTGTTGACATCTTAAAACTCAATGTTCAGAACAGATCCATCTAAAATATTTCGCAGGAAAACCTCGTTTCTTGAAACTTAGAATTCTGACTGACTGATAAAACTAGAATTTCTGCTAAAATCGTAAGTTCAGTACCAGTTCTAAATGAGAAAAAATCTTTCATTCGAACCACATTTCCATCACACATGCCTGTCACGTTCCTGGTTCGTACGATACCCACAATATCTGAAGCAGTTGCCCGTATTCTCTCCTCTCACCGTCTTCACCTATGTGTGTACGTCTCTAGTCAGTCTGTGTCTGTTGACGTCCATCCGGAAACAAGAAACTTGCAGCCTGCCGTTCCGTTGTAGGTCGGTCGGTCCCTGCCTTCAAGTTGATACCCAAACCCAAAACAAAAGGCAATAAAGCATATATGAAAGGTTCGGGGACCAGCCTGATTCGAAGTCTTCGTCACCACCATCGGCAATCGGGCCGATCGACGATGATCCGTAGGTCGGTCGGTCGGTCGGCAGATGAAAATAACAGGTTTTGCACCTCGGCAGTTTCCGAAGGAGCCCAACCAGCCAGCACCCAGTTCTCGTCCGAACTTCGCCGCGCCGGAATCCAAGCGCAGCTGTCGTATCAATAAATTTTAATTTATCATCCCTTCCTGTCGAAGGTCGGTGACTACTGACTGAGGCCAGGGTGAGGAAGGATCTGGGTGTTTCTTTTTGTTGATACAGTTCAGAAGATTACTAATATCGGGTTCTTTGTGTATGGGGTGAGTTTGTGTACATCCAAATAGATGTCAAATAACCTTGTCAGTAATGCGATAAAAAAGGAATTACATAATCCAATTAGTGCAAGATGGTGCTGCGAGGTAGGATAAACCTATTAATTCAGCAGGTGTCCCTTATAAGAGACTGTAATGAATCAACAGGTGCTCTGGGGTTGCTTACGGATATACACTTGACTATTTATGATTATTTTTCTTTAAAGGGGCGATACACAAATTATGTCACGCAAAAATCGACCTTTTTAAACATCACCTCCCCCCTGGGACACACTTTTTGCATGGCACTTATCATTTTTATATGGTTCGTAACGCTTTGTATCGCCCTCCCCAAAGTGTGACGTAATTTGCGCACGGCCCCAAAGGAATTCATATATTTCAATACGAGTTCAATACGGGTGCGAAAAAACAAACAAACTTGTTCATCTGTAGTATAAAGTTAAGATAAAAAAAATGTTAGAACAATAATTTGAACTCTTTATTTTTCGATAGACTTACATTATCACATTTACGTTTTCTGTTGTGGTTTTGTAACAAACATTTTTTTAAAAATAATAGAACTTTAAGTGTGTGTTCCAATCAGTGGCAAGATATGGTTTAACTGCGTCGATTAGAAGATCATCATCACTGCATACTTCTATGGAATATTTATCGGTGAGCTCGTTCCATATCAATAAAAAATATAAAACAAAATATAGTTTCTATTTTTTATTTTTGACGTTACAAACGTCAAGTGTCGAGCCATGTTTCTCAGTCACTTCTTGTTTCAAAATATTTACATTTTTTTTACAATTTCAGTCAAAATGGAAAATAAGAAACCCTAGCAACACTTATATCGTATACCTTTTGGTTTCTTAGAAGAAAATTAGATTCATTTTTTCATTTCATTTATTTAGTTCACATCAAATTCATGATAATACTGAATCAACAATTTGCCGCCATAATACTCGATTTGCAGCTGCAGCTCTCCATCCTCGGTCACGCCCAACACTCGCCAGATCACGCTCCACCTGGTCCGCCCATCGTGCTCTCTGCGCTCCACGCCTTCTTGTACCAACCGGATGGTTAGCAAACACCAACTTTGCAGGGTTGTTGTCCGGCATTTTTGCAACATGCCCTGCCCACCGTATCCTTCCAGCTTTGGCCACTTTCTGGATACTGTGTTCGCCGTAAAGTGCAGCGAGCTCGTGGTTCATCCTTCTCCGCCACACACCGTTCTCCTGCACACCGCCGAAGATCGTTCTTAGCACCCGTCGCTCGAAAACTCCGAGTGCTTGCAGGTCCTCCTCGAGCATCGTCCACGTCTCGTGCCCGTAGAGAACCACCGGTCTTATTAACGTCTTGTACATGGTACATTTGGTGCGGGGGTGAATCTTTTTTGACCGCAGTTTCTTCTGGAGCCCATAGTAGGCACGACTTCCACTGATGATGCGCCTTCGTATTTCACGGCTCACGTTATTGTCAGCCGTTAGCAAGGAACCGAGGTAGACGAATTCTTCTACCACCTCGGAAGTATCCCCGTCTATCGTAACATTGCTGCCAAGGCTTGTCCTGTCTCGCTCAGTCCCACCTACCAGCATGTACTTTGTCTTAGCCGCATTCACCACCAGTCCGACCTTTGCTGCTTCACGTTTCAGGCGGGTGTACAGTTCTGCCACCGTTCCAAATGTTCTGGCAATAATATCCATGTCATCCGCAAAACAGACAAATTGGCTGGATTTCGTGAAGATCGTACCTCGGCTGTTGAGCCCGGCTCGTCGCATAACACCTTCCAGGGCGATGTTGAATAGTAGGCAGGAAAGTCCATCACCTTGTCGTAGTCCCCGTCGAGATTCAAATGAACTGGATAGCTCACCCGAAATCCTTACGCTGTTCTGCACACCGTCCATCGTTGCTCTTATCAGTCTAGTCAGCTTCCCGGGAAAGCTGTTCTCGTCCATAATTTTCCATAGCTCTGTGCGGTCGATACTGTCGTATGCCGCTTTGAAGTCGATGAACAGGTGATGCGTTGGGACCTGGTATTCACGGCATTTCTGGAGGATTTGCCGTACGGTGAAGATCTGGTCCGTTGTCGACCGGCCGTCGATGAAACCGGCTTGGTAACTTCCCACGAACTCATTTACTTTAGGTGAAAGACGACGGAAGATGATCTGGGACAGCACTTTGTAGGTAGGCGGCATTCAAAACGGTGATCGCTCGAAAGTTCTCACACATTAACTTGTCGCCTTTCTTGTGGATGGGACAGATTATCCCTTCCTTCCACTCCTCCGGTAGCTGTTCGGTTTCCCAGATCTTGACTACTAACTGGTGCAGACAGGTGGCCAACTTTTCCGGGCCCATCTTGATGAGTTCTGCTGCGATACCGTCCTTACCAGCCACTTTGTTGTTTTTGAGCTGGTGGATGGCATCCTTAACTTCCCTCAGCGTGGGAGTTGGTTCGTTCCCGTCCTCTGCTGCACCAACATAGTCATTTCCTCCGCTGCCTTGGTCCTCCGTGCCTACATTCTCTTCGCCATTCAGGTGCTCGTCGAAGTGCTGCTTCCACCTTTCGATCACCTCACGTTTGTCCGTCAGGAGGCTCCCTTCCTTATCCCTGCATATTTCGGCTTGCGGCACGTAGCCTTTGCGGGATGCGTTGAGCTTCTGGTAGAACTTGCGTGTTTCCTGTGAACGGCACAGCAGTTCCATTTCCTCGCACTTAGCTTCTTCCAGGCGGCGCTTTTTCTCCCGGAAGATACGGGTCTGCTGCTTCCGCTTCTGTCTGTATCGCTCCACATTCTGTCGGGTTCCATGCTGCAGCATTACCGCCCGCGCTGCATCCTTCTCCTCCAGAACCGCTCTGCACTCCTCGTCGAACCAATCGTTTCGTCGACTCCGTTCTACGTACCCGATTGTGCTCTCAGCTGCGTTGTTGATGGCTGCTTTCACTGTACTCCAGCAGTCCTCTAGAGGGGCCACATCGAGCACACCCTCGTTCGGCAACGCTGCCTCGAGATTCTGCGCGTATGCGGTGGCGACATCCGGTTGCTTCAGTCGCTCTAGATCGTACCGGGGCGGCCGCCGGTAATGTACGTTGTTAATAACGGAGAGTTTTGGGCGCAGTTTAACCATCACCAGGTAGTGATCGGAGTCGATATTAGCGCCACGATAGGTCCTGACGTCGATAATGTCGGAGAAGTGCCGTCCATCAATCAGAACGTGGTCGATTTGCGATTCCGTTTGTTGTGGTGATCTCCAGGTGTAACGATACGGGAGGCTGTGCTGGAAGAAGGTGCTACGAATGGCCATGTTCTTGGAGGCGGCGAAATCGATGAGGCGTAGGCCATTTTCGTTCGTCAGCTGGTGGGCGCTGAACTTTCCAATCGTCGGTCTGAATTCCTCCTCCTGGCCTACCTGAGCGTTTAGATCCCCTATGATGATCTTGACGTCGTGGTTTGGGCAGCGGTCGTACTCGCGTTCGAGCTGCGCGTAAAATGCGTCTTTGTCATCATCAGTGCTTCCGGAGTGAGGGCTGTGCACGTTTATTATGCAAATGTTGAAGAATCGGCCCTTGATCCTCAACCTGCACATTCTTTCGTCGATCGGCCACCAACCGATCACGCGCCTCTGCATGTCGCCCATCACTATAAAAGCTGTTCCCAGCTCACGTGTGTTGCCGCAACTCTGGTAGATGGTATGATTACCTCTAAACGTTCGCACCATAGATCCTGTCCAACACACCTCCTGCAGCGCTACGATTCCGAACCCGCGGTCCTTCAGTATATCGGCGAGTATGCGGGTGCTCCCGATGAAGTTGAGAGATCTGCAGTTCCACGTACCGAGCTTCCAATCGCAAGTCCCTTTTCGTCGCTGTGGTCGTCGCCATTGGTATCGGTTCGCATTCTTCTCTTGTTGATTTTCCGGTGCTAGTCTTTTTTACGGCTGGCTCGCAGGGCCTGACACCAACCCATTAACCCAGGGAGCTGGGCTTACCTTCCCGGAAGCTACGGGTTCTGCATTGGCATTTCCTCCAACTACAGTGCTAAATAGCTAGGCTCGAGCGCCAGTCTTCGCCGGGGGTGGTGTTTTTAATGGGCGCCCAGGAGATAATATTTTACCTGAGCTTCCACCCCCAAGAAAATTAGATGTAATTTTAATAAAATACTAGAATCAAGGCCCCTTTAGCCACAACTATTATCAGGTATCAGTAGGTCGGCTTCAGAGGCACGTTCTCCTCCATTTGAAAAATTTGTGCCATCGCTATGAATACGAGCCTATTCATCATTTACCTGAGGGAGAGCGAAGGGAAAAATAAGGGATGGGATAGGAAAAGGGAAGGAAAGGGAATAGGGTCGACATAATCGCATAAGCGTACCACAACGGGTTCAAACAGCGCCCTGAAAAGGGCACTGTAAAAAATGCATAAAGCGTAAATTAAGCCTATAGCTACTCGCCACAACGGGTTCAGAACTACAGAACATACTGAAGATTCAGGCTTCTTAGGTCAGTTTCACTTAATCAAGTGTTTACCGAGCACTCGGAAACGCAGTTGCGTAGAAACTGGGTAGTTACATATCAAATGATTCAAAGTTTCATAGTCGGATTCTCAGCTAAGATATACAAATGAAGCAGCCTGTTGAGGCTTATGATGGACAAAATCATAAGTAGGAAAACCCAATTGAGTTATCTCAATTGCGTTTCTGCTACGAGATTCTTCAAAAGTCATGGCAAGACTAACACATGGGGGCATCCACAAACACTCAATTTCCTAATCGCTGCTTGACGTAATGCCGAGAAGAGATGTTGGTTTTTGAGCATTTGGTAAATCCAATTGGAAATCATTTAAAGATAAATAGGACAATCCATGCGGCTTCCAATATGGAATCAAAAGGTACGTGTTCAAAAGTACCCTGGAATCCAAGAAAACACCCAAACAAAATTGTTTTTGAATGAATGCTTTTCCGATATAATAAACAACATTGTGTAAACAAATTACAGTGGACTTTCCATTTTGGTAAGCATGTCGGTTCCCATGGAGAGGCATGTTTACCAGAAAAACATCACGGGTATGATGCTCGACAAAGTGTTCTAATCATTTCAGAAGAAAGAGGTCAAATTGATAGGTCTGATCTTTATACGATGCATTATTCAGTTACGGAATAAACTTGACAGTATAATCGCACCAATATTTGGGAAGCAAGGCTGCAAACAAGCAGTTTTATCAAAACATTTTGGGGCTCGAGGCATGACACGCGAGATTGTCATTTCAATTTTAATGAAAGTAGCAAACATCGGGTCAAACGCAAAATGCGGAACCGTATTAAAGCATTACAACTACATAGAAATCCCCCCCTACGAAAGTAAGGTTCTTGGACCAAAGCTGTTCTTTTATGTTGAAGATTGATCTGAGCTGTCTTAACGATAGCCACTACCCAAACTAGGCACGATCAAACTCTTACAATCACAACATAAGCAAAAAGAGGAGCGATAAAAACGGTATCGATTGAAGAACGCATAATGCGAAGAGCCATATAGATTATAATTAATGCTAATAAACAACATACTAATAATCCCACCCTTATTGAACCTCCCAGTTGAGGCTTAAGAAGGATAGCAGATTATCTCGGAGATACACAAGGTCAACTGCACCATTGCTCCGGTTAGCGCAGTAAGGGCAGAATACTGTGGAGGGCGCCCTAGTACTCCACAGGCTCCGTTTGTAGTTAGGTTTTCATTAGATCCCCCTAACCATCCATTCCTTGGTACGGTAAGCATAAAGCCGCATAACACCATGAATTAGGGGTCACCTGTTTAGTGGACTCTTACCACTGGATCAGGCGATCCGTAGTATTATTCTTAGCCAATTGAGACAACCGCTATCGACACTACACAGCTATCTAGGCTGATCGGGAAAAGAAGTTAACATTGATGGTCAATTTCCAAACGAGCCCGAACAGCCCTACGTTACAAACGTCAAGTGTCGAACCATGTTTCTCAGTCACTTCTTGTTTCAAAATAATTACATTTTTTTACAATTTCAGTCAAAATGGAAAATAAGAAACCCTAGCAACACTTATATCGTATAAGTTTTGGTTTCTTAGAAGTAAATTAGATGTAATTTTAATACAATACTAGAATCAAGGCCCATTTAGCCACAGCTGTTAAGGCGTAGGTCTCCAGCATGACCATAATGAGGGTGACGGATTCGATTCCCGGTCGGTCCAGGAACTTTTCGCAATGAAAAAAAAATCTTGGCTTCCTTGGGCATAGAGTATCTTCGTACCTGCCACACGGATATACACATACAAAATCAAAATGGGCATTGGCAGAGGAAGCTGAGAAGCAGGATTTGCCCCAGTGGGATCGTTACACCAAGTAGATAAAGAAGAGGAAGACTAGAATTACATCAAATTAACTTCTGTACAACCAAAATTAGCGCTGCCGTAACTCTTATATGACATGTGTGCTGCATGGAAAAGAAGCTTTTTGATATAAATAAGGGTTATATAAATGACATCACTTATCAATCATCAATGAACATCCAGGTTATGTGACTTTTTCCCCTTCCCACTGACAACAACTACTTCACTAACATTCATTCCCTTATTCGATTACCGTAAGGACATGGCCGATTCCGTTGATTGTCCTCATAGCTCTAACTTCTCTATGGCTTTGTGTACCTAGACATTTTTGGTAAAAATCTTATTGTGATAGTTCTAGGAATTTCTCTTCGTATTCTTACAGGAAATTTCCTTAAGATTTATTTGAGAATTTCTGTTGAAATTGCTCCTGGTATGCTACTGAGATTTTTTTCAAGAATCCAAAGAGCAATAATTGCCGAAACATCATCTGGAAAAGCTTGAGAAATCTCAGCAAGAATGCTTGGACGTATATCGAGAGGGATTCTTAGAGGAACCGCTAAAGGAATCGCCGGAGCTATTTCCGGGGGAATCCCAGCAGAAATGTCTACCAAACCTATGTAGGGTTCCCGGTCATTTGGCCGAATGCCGTTTGGCCTAAAAATGAATGATGAACTTATGTAACCATGCAGGCTTCCCAAAAGTACCGCATCATGATAGCATTTTGATGGCTGTCGCACTCTTATTCCCATGACAGCCCTGTGAATGCATGGTTCATGACAGCCCACAGAATAAAACTCATGCGACGTACAACATCACTGTCGGGAACTGCTCACATCGTCTGCTTTCGCTGTGCGTTCGTTCGCCGATGACAACCTCGGCTCTCACCCAAACCGTCTCTCGTTGGCTGTACACGAAGTGAAGAAAATCACTGCGCTCGGCCCGAGCATTTTACTTCTGTTGAACGTGTCGAGTATCGTGGTATATCCCACGCTCAAAATTTTCGACGCATTTAATGTATTATGTAATTTTTCAAATAGAGAATATGTACTTGTAAGTCTTGTTCTAGTAGAGTATTTTGCATAGCATTATTTTTTATTGGCATGCGAAATGCACTGCCATGTTTTCAATATAAAAAAACAGTTTAATCTCACATCAGTGGTATATTTTAGCCAGATTACAATTTTGAAAAAAGCTGGCACAAACTTCTTTCCGCCCCTGAAGCATTTTGTGAAAGGCATATCATGTTTGTAAAAAAATATTTATTGAGCACATATTTTGTGAATAACTTTTAGCGTTAAGCCATGTGCTCCCGTGACAGCCTATGACAGCCTTTATGCGACAGCCGGCTTGGTTAGCCGAAGATTGTCATCGCCATGCGGCTAATAATACTCGCGACGTTTCCCACTCGGCTCGATACGACTCAAGTATGCAACTGTCAGACAAGCAGCCGAAGCAGCGGCTGTTTCAATACATCTTTCTCTCATGCGTGTGCGTGCTGTTGGCGATACATTTCTCACTGATGGTGTTGCACACGGTAACGAGAGATGGTCTGTACACATAAGAGAGTGTCGATTCAGCCTTGCGCGGGCTGTTGCGAGGAGGCTGTACATTTGGAAAGCATGTAACCATGTCATTGTTCCCCGTCTCAGTGTAACTCGAAAGAACAGTCTATGATTCAAAGAAGGAAAAATCCATGATAAAATATTGGCACTTTCAATGCCAACTAATCCTTGAATATCAAAACTAGAAAGAATAGCCTATGATTAAAAGAAGGAAATATTTCTGAGGATCATATTGGCAGTAAGAATGTCAAAAACTTCCTCTTTTGATCATGATTCGGCCAAACGACCCTTTCGGCCAGATGGCCGGACACCCCTAAGTAGTTTTTCTGGAGAAATTCCAAGAGGGTTACCCAAATGATTTCTCCAGCCATTCTTCTTGGAATTCCCTTAGGGATTACTCCGAAAACTCCTTCTAGGGTTCTCCCAGGATTTCCTCCTGGGATTCCTCAAGGGGGTCATTTTAAAGTTCTTCCAAGAATGCCTGTTATGATTTCCTCAGAATTTTTTTAAGCATTGCTCTGGGAGTTGCTCTTTGTATTCTATAAATTACTGCTAGGATTCAGGAAATCCTACATAAATTTCTTTGGGAATCTTACTGGGAATTCTCAAGCATTTTCAGAAGAAAACTCTACAATTATTACTGTTGAGAGTTTCGCGGGTATTCCTGAGAAATTCTTGCATGAGGATCCAGAAAAAAGACCTGGAGAATTCCTGCTAGGAATGTCTAGCTAGACGTATCCGAATAGCTGTCCTGTGGCAAATCCAGCAGTAGTTGCTAAAATAATCAAACGAGGATTCTCAGTATGAATACCAAACATCTAGAGAAATCCATGAGTAAATTACAGCATAAACTGCTGGCGAAATCCCAGCAAGAATTTGTAGTGGTATTACCAGAAGTATTCTTGGAGGAATCTTTGCAAAAATGTCTGGAGGCATCCCAAGAGGAATTCCTGGAGAAATCATTGGCAAAATCTCTGAGGAACTACAGAAGGCATTTCTGCAGGACTTTTGAAAGCAAAATCTGAAAGTATTTTTGAAGAAATCACTAGATGATTGCGAGATTTTTGGAAAAAAAAATCCCTGGAGGAATTTATGAAGAAATTCTTGGAGAAATCCCTGGACAAATCACAGAAGGAGTTCCTGGAGAATTTTAAAGTGCACTCTCTGGAGGAATCCTAGAAGAATTTCCTGTAAGAATCTTTGAAGTAATTTCTTCAGCAATCCCAGCAGCGATTTCGATAAAATCCCATCAGGCATTTGTGGAGGCAATCCTAGATATATATATATATTTTTTTTGAGATTCTCTTGGAATTTCTCCACAAATGTCTGATGGGATTCCTTCAAAGGTATCTGCAAGGATCCATTCACATATCCGTTAGATAATTCTTCCAGAGATTTCTCTAAGGGTTCTTATAGAAGTTCCTTAGGAATTTCTTCAACGATTTCTTTAGAAATTTATCTTAGAGTATTAGCAAATATTCCTATTAGGATTGCTCATGGAATTTTTTCTGTGCTTTCTCAAGCATTTTCAGCTGATGATTTTCCATTGCTCTTGGGAATTCTCGAAGAATCTCCTTCCCCAGCAGGAATTGCTTGAGTAATCGCACTAAATCTTCCCACGTGAATTCTACCAGAAATTTCTTAATAAATTCCAGCAGTATTCCTGGAGCAACACCGGCGAGAACTCCTGAAGAAATCGCAAGGTGATTTTCAGCAGAAATGACTGGGAACATTCTAGGAATATATTTTTTTAGTAATCAAGCAAGACATTTTGGAGGAACTTAGTTGTGAATAGTAGCATAAGCAGTTGCTTACTCTCCTAAACAAACACGAGAAAGAGGAGAATGGTATAAGGGAGAATTGCCTCCTCCTTCATCCCGCTTTTTCTCGTGTTTATCAAGAAGATAAGTGCGAAAAAAGAAAAGGCTGCCTACACAGCTGTAATTCCATGAGATATTCCAGTAATAATTCTTGCAGAAGTATCAGGCTTCCTGCATGAATTTCTCCGAAATTCGTTCTGTGATTCTCGAGGGAGTTTTCCAAGAACTTCATCTTTTTAGGATTCCTTAAGTTAAGATATAGACTCTGTTCCACTATTCTAACAAGACACAAGCGGAAAAGGTGTGTTTCATCACTAACAACAACTGTGTAGAACACACAACAATTCCCAGTAATTCCTAGAAAAAGATATAACGTAAAAACTATTTTGAAGGGTCGTTCACAAAATAAGACACATTACTCTTAAAATTTGACAAATCAGGTTAAAGTTTGTTCGAAAAATATGCCAACCATATTTTTTTCTGCAACTTTGCAGAAGACACCAGTATTATATCTTAATTTGTTAAAAAGTGAATTTCTACTATACTTTAAGGTGGATAAATCACAATGGTGAAAATTACAAAATAAAGAGATATTTAGAACTTGAGACTGCAAAAATGAATTATGGATGTGGACCCCAGTATACCGTATGTACTTGGTTCATCTGGACATTAAGTTCGGTGGCCACATCCGGTAGTTCCTAAACGGTCCAAAGCTGATGTTTATAAACAATAATGTAGGACGGACGAGATGTAAGGTTTAATGTAAGTAATAGAGTGAATTTGTTTGTTTGATTTAATGGAAAATACTAAATGAACCGAAAACAGCCCTTTTCATAAAATAATGTCCGCAGTTCTCTGTCCAGTTAAAAAAACTAACCATATGTTCGAGTCTACTTAGTTTACGGAGCAATGTACAAACATCCCAGTTGTCTTACAGGAACTTCTATGGAAGAAATTCTTGGATGAACTTCGTAACGTATATGTGGACGAACACCATTCCTGCAGGAACTCCAGAAACAAGTTCCAAATGAAAGCACTCCCAGAGATATTCCTTGAGGAACTGCAGAAGACAGTATTGAAGGAACTCCGGATCGAACTGAAGGAACTCCGAAAGGATCCAGGAAGCACTCCAAAAGAAGTTCCTAGAGAAACTTCGGAAGAATACCCTGGGGTGACTCCGCGAGGAATAAAGTAGAGGGAATCCTGATAGAAATCTTAAAAGAGTTTCGGAAGGAATTCCTGGGAGAACTCCGAAAGGAATTCCTAGAGGAACTACAGTAGAATCTTGGAGGAACACTACTGGTAGAGATTTGTGCATGAACTACGAAGGTAGCCTTCCTCGCTACCTCAGATATTCCTGAAAGAGCTCCGGAAGGCAGCCGTGGAAGACTCTGAAAGAAGTCGTGGGCGAACTTCAGAAAAGAAGTCTTGGAAGAACTACGAAAGGAAGTTTTGAGGGAACTTTAGAAGGAGTTCCGGGATGCACTCTAGAAAGTACTCTGGAAGAATTTTGGATGAATACGCTTGGGTAGCTCCAGGAAGAAATAGTTGGAGAAAATATTGAACGAATTTTAGTAGCAAGTGCTGGATGAACTTTAAAAGACAGTCCAGAAGGAACTTTGAATTGGTGGAGGAACTCCGGAAGGAATTCCTAGAGGAGATCTGGAAGAAATTGCTTGAGCAATTCCAGCAGCATTCCTTGGAAGAACACCAGAAAAGGGTAGTCTTGAAAGCGATTCCGAAGATGTTCCTGCTGGAACTTTGCAAGGAAGCTGAAAAAACTCCGGAAAAACTGCAGGATGAAACCTGGAACGAAATCTCCTGTGAAATCACTGATGGCATTTCATGAAGCACTGTTCAAAAAATTTCTGAAGGAACTTTGGAAGAAACTCCTGAAACAACTTTGGAAGGAAGTCCTGTAGAAACTTTGGAAGAAACCCCTGGATGAACTCCGGAAACTCCTGGAAGAACTTCTGAAAAATCCTCTAGGAAACTCCGTTAGGAAGCGCTAAAAACTTTGTGATAACGAATTCGAAGTTGGCACCGATCGACCATGGACTTAGCATAGCTACACGTATACGTAAATCAGAGAAAATTGCTGCGTCAAATTGTAGATTGCTGCTGTAATAGTGCCTAATATTTCGTTTTACTCCGAATAATTGATGATGAATTAGGGAAATCTGTTTAGTTTTACTTGCAAAATTCTGTAATCGTTTGTAGGATCCAAGTGAAATCCGAGGCAAAAACCTCCATACCTGAAAGAAGAAGTAAAAAAAAGTTAAATGTAAGTTGTAATATTTAGAGAACTGAAAAGTGAAAATTGATGTAATTTTGGAATACATTTGGCTATCCCTTGGTCATCAAATTGAAATCTTCCTAGATATTAAAACTGATTCTCCCGGCATAAACGAGATAACACAGACAAACAGACGTAAAACTTCGAAAACATACGATTCAAATCATCGTCAGGGATGCAGCACAGAGACGACACACTCTACACGCTTCCCATCGATTACCTTTTGAACGATTGATTCAAATATTCGGTAGTTGGTCAATTGACTAGTCGTGGCGCTGGCATCGTTTTTTCTCCTGTTTGACGTTTTCTCACTACCGCTATCTAGTGGTGGCTTGTCCAAGCATGGCGTGATTAGCATTGGGCGATTTCGATTTCGTGACGATGAATTTTAATATAATTTGTTCTAAGTGTTACGTCTGTTTCTCTGTCGATGCAGGTTCACCCAATGCTAAACAAAACTGAGTTTGGCAATCCGTAAACTAGGTGGCGGTAGTGAGCAAACGTTAAACTCGAACAAAACCGATGCAAACGCGACGGGTGGCTTGTCGACCAACTAAATTTCAAATTTTAAAATTGGCCGTTAAATCGGTTTACGATGAGAATGATTAGAGTGTTACTTCTCTTCGTCTGTGGAAATAACTTAGCTCGTAAGATTTCGATTTGGATAAAATGTTTGGCTGGCCATAACTGATTTTTGAAAACACCCATTACTTATTATTTACAAGGACTTAACTAACCTTGAAGTTGATCATAAAATCTTTGAATCCCAATTCAGAAAAAAAACACTTTATAAAGAAACATACAGTCGGCTTTTCATTATAGTTCGCAGATGTATTCTCCTATGCTCGTGTGCTTATGCATCGAAAAATTCATAACTAAGTCATTACCGCGAACCATTAAAAATATGTATGCAGTGCAATAAATTGCAGTTTCATTACCCTTTTGAGTACCTGTCAAACTGCCACTGTTTCGACTCGAAAACCACTAGGTCGTAAATGTGAACCCATTCTCACAAGATGCCCATTATCACTTAATTTAATGTGCAACGCAGCGTAAGGCAACTTTCCGCAAAACTGCAGTCTGGCCGCCGATTGTCACCTTTGGGGTGCAGCTTTCATCTTTACGCAATAAAACGCCATCTCGAATGAAAACATCTGTCTCTTGGACGGATGCTATTTCGTGGAATACAAGGAACCGTAAGAAGGTTATTCGTGAGAATCAATGGAATTTCGTCGCAAGCAGTAAATCTGGCAACAAATGGCAGTGTTGGAAGTCAAAAACAATTTTATGTCATTAAAGACTAAAGATGAATTATTAAATCAAGTACCATAGCTCACAAGTGACACCATTGGGGAAGCCTTGTGGCACTCGCTGATAAGTATTCGATGAAAATGTGATCTGAAGTAGCATTGAGCGATCTCCAACAAATATTCGAAAATAAGTATTTTCTTGCCATTTTCAAAGTGAAGTGCATTTTATGCATCCAATTAAATCAAGCAAACGATTCTGCTTAAAGAGTTCTCACAAGTTCAATTACATCGCCCAATGCTACCCAGCGTTATCACTTTCGCAACGCATCGTATCAAACCTGCTCCATCACAACCAGGAGGGGTGCTTGGGTTGATAGCCGGGTCCGATAACCGGTAACAAATTCAATAAATTGCGACTGCCTTCAAGCGCGATCGGTCACGACGACAGGTGATAAGTGCAAAAATAACGCACCCTTCCTTTTACGTGCGCGGGCAAGGTGATGCCAATTCGATTGACGACGACACGATACCCGATAAAAAAAAAGACGATACGGGGTCCAATCAATTGGAGCGGCAGATGTTCGTTATGATGTGTGTCAGTAATGCAGCAGACTAGTTTAGGGATGACCGGATAATCGATGAATAATAGATGAACCAGCTTGGGCTGAAAATCTCTATGATAAACGAGAGACGAACCAGCCAAGGGCTGAAAGTCCCTATAATAAAGATAAATCAATCAATCTATGATAAAGAAATAATAATCAATTAATACAGCTAATAATAACAATCAGGTAATACTTAGTGTATTCATCATGACATTAAAAGTTGATTTTCTGAAAATTAAATGATTACTTATTTATTTTTTAAATGATTCATGTTTATTTTTGTGTGGTCCATCCCAAGCAACACACATGTTATATAAGAGTTACGACAGCGCAAGTTTTGGTTGTATAGAAGTTAATTCGACGTTATTTCAACATTATGTTAGAATTACGTAAAATAAACTTCTATACAACCAAAACTTGCGCTGCCGTTACTAATATATAACATGTGTGTTGCTTGGGATAGACATTCCTAGTTTGGTGTATCGATTTCGGAAATAATTCAAAAGAATAAGATATAAGACAAATCGGTATTAAATGGTCCATCGCTTTTGCAATAGGGACACAGCACCCCAACTTCCCCTCCTGCTGCCAACGACAGATGCACCACTACCGGTTCCGCCTCCTTCGGATCGGTTTCTTAATTAAGCGCCCGCGAACGATAGTGCACAGCAGGTAGTCGGTCGATAACTCGCTATAGGACAACGTCGTCGTCGCGTCGCGGTTCAACCCGAGCAGGAGAAAATATCTGAAGAATAACAAACTCAGGTATGGTAAACCGAATACCAACAACCTGAATGAGGTATTAAGCAGCCCTGCATAAGAGGTAAAATACCTAAAATAATAACTGGTTCATATTCTGCGCATAACACGTGAATAATGACATCAGGTATGGTAATACCTGAATAATAATCGTCGATTTTTTCATACAAATAGCAATTTTTCCATAATAGCAATTTTTCCATAATACCTCAAGCAGTCCTTAACACCAAACCAATAACTCGTTGAGGTATTATATCAATACCTACAAAATACCAAAATAAGTTATTATCAATACCTGGATAACCAATCAATACCTAGCCTTGGTATGATACCTGAGTTTAGTATGCTCCAGTTATGTGTCAGTTATTCATTCCTGCTCGGGAAGTCATTGGTCGATGATAAACGAAACATATGTCTCTTCCTCTCTCTCTCTCTCCAGCTTGTCTCAGCTCGATCCCGCGACGTCGAATGTAAAACGGAGAAAAACACGTGCAACTTCAGCGAACGAACGAACCAGACCAGATAATTCGCATCTGCTTGGGCACGCGAAACCATAATTAGGTTGGTAATCTACACACCGACGACCTGCCAACACAGAGCCAACCGTCGTCGTCGGAACAAACCTACCGGCGAAGACGTTGTTGGTGGGTTGCTGTTCAGCGAGGAGTTTGTAACTGGAGGAAAACAGCGTGTGGTAACCGGCTTTCGAGGAATAACAAAGGAAATGTGCTAAATTGTTGCAAGTGCAAGGCTCATATTTAGACGCCCATTATTGGTACATGAGATAATGCATATGTACTGCAATTATTCAGAACTTGTGTTGGTTATTTTCTCGTTTGTTCAGCTGTTGAAAACACCTATGTATGTATGGAAGGTGTTTCAGTTCAAGAATTTCCTAGAATAGATTGCTGGCATAGGATTCAACCCTATTATTACTATTCTTTCATAAACTAAACTGTAGTGCTTCCTTAGGTATGTTTTCTTACAAAAAACATCGACAAAACAAAATATCGATAGGTGGAACCAAGAGTATCATACCCTTTGGTTCAACTCAACAAACTGAATTAATTTTTCCTGAAATTTCGCGAAAAAAAATATAGTAGTCCGAGTTTCCGGGAATATCTCAATGATTCTAAGAAACGAAGCCTTGGTGCAATTCATGAAGGTATCTATGATCTATGGGTAAAATTTTGAATAAATTCCTTGATAAATTCATGGCAAAATGACTGAAAACAATTGTACACAAGTATCTGCATGATTTCCTGGAGTAGTACTTGGAGAACTTCTCAACAAATTTCTGAATGAGTTATTAGATAGAGAAAATTTTCTGGAGGAACCTCTTCTAAGGTTTCCTGTAACAATCCCTAGAGTAATTCCTGAAAAACTTTCTGGAGGAATTTCTGGAGCAATTTGTGGGAGAATTCTTTCAAAAAGCTACAAATAGGTTCAAGAAGTTATCTTGTTATCAAGAGTAAAATCCTGAATCTTTCAGCAATTATCAGCAACAATCAGACTTATCTCCGAAAGAATTCAAGGATGAGGAATTCCTGAAACGCGATAGAAATCTTGGAAGAATCTTGAAATCTGGAAGATTTCTGGAAGAAATCTAGAAGCTCCTTCAAACGATTTCGGGAAGAATTCCGGGAGGAATCCTTAACAGAATCACTCAAGAGTTATCTGGGATGATTTTCGGCGTGGCAGTCGCAATTCCAATCGAATAATCAGATATTATTTTTCTTGATGGATGGATGAAGGAGAATATCTTGTCGTTTGATTGCATTTGCGACTCTACGCCGATGATCATCCCAGGTGTCCAGATTCCTATGTCGGTAGCTGGCTCCAAATATCCCAAGAGATACATATAAGAAATCCTGGCACATTTTTAGGCAATTCTTAGAAAAAAAAAAACTCTGGAAGAATTCATAAAGAAATTGTAACTGACACGGTCGTACTTGGAATTTCGCACGAGCTCCTACTAGAATTTATGGAAGAACTCCTGAAAGCATCTCTAGAGGTACTATCGTAACAATTTCTGATTAAATCTATGTAGAAATTACTGGATGAATCTCTGAAGAAATTCCTTAGAAAATTTTTGAAATGGTTCATAGAAGAATCAAATTCCTGGAATCTATGAGAAAAAAAAACTTGAAAAAAAGTTGAATTCTTGAGAAATTAATTTAAATGATTCAACATCAAGAATAACTGGTAAAATCTTAGAAAGAAATCGCAGGGCAAACTCTGTAGGCATTCCAGGAGCAATCTGTGGAAGAATTCCTGGAACAATATTTGCATTAACTACTGAAGAACTCCGTGGAGGAATCTTTGGAGCAATTCCCGGGAGGATGACAGAATTCTTAAAGAAATACTCGGGAGTTTCCTGGAAGAATCACTATTTTTTTTTAAATAAGAAAACTCTCGACAAACTACACGGTTCAAGCGTTTAGCAGAAAATTAAGCATAATACAATTTTTGAGGAAATTTGTGGAGGAATCTTTCAGTGTGCTGCGGAAAAGAAACTCTGGAGGAAGCCTAAGTTTATTTATGGAACTTGTGAAAAAATCTCGTAAGAGTTTTTGGAAGAATTCTTAGAGGAATCTGTAGAGATTACCATGGACGAATCTCAGAAAGAATTTCTAGATGATCCACGAGATGGATTTCAGGAGAAATATTTAGAGAATTCCTGGGCGAATATCTGGAGAAATTATTGTACGCTTCTCAAATAGAATTTCTGGAATCGTGTTACCAGAATTCTAAACTTTTACAAAAATTCCTACTATGTCTCGCGACATCGCCAATTTTTTGCTAGCAGATAACTCGCCTTCAAAAATCTAGTTGCTTTCCTGCAACCTTCTTCGGAATATAAAAAATCTTAAAGAAATCATAATCTTACTGCCAGAATTGGAAACTTCTTTCTTGAAATCTGATTGATTCAAATACCTAGTTTTCCCGAAATAACCTTCCTCTTTTCAGAATCTATGTTATAAGGAAAATCCGGATTTTTTTCCCTGAAACCCTTTTTTTAGAACCGCCATATTGGTGTTGGTCTTCATAGGTTCATAATATTTCGAAAGGATTCAGTAAGCATTTACAGGATTACAAGGCTACAAGCCCGTGCTCAAAGGGCATTCATTACAATGATATTTATACACAATAAGCTTCTATGTCTTGTACTGGAAACTCGCCTATCTCCGAAACTCTTTAATGCACTTGCTTGTCCCCACAATCATGATAATATAAATATTATAGAATATTTCTAGAATGTTATAGAATGACCCATCATTTGGAATTAACACTGATAAATGCTTTATTTTTTTTAATTATTGATTTAGGCCAAGTTACACTAAAATGAATTATCAAACATTGGACAAATCTGTCTGGCGGGGCCCATATAGCCGAGGCGGTAAACGCACGGGTATTCAGCATGACCATGCTGAGAGTGACGGGTTCGATTCCCGGTCGGTCCAGGATCTTTTCGTAAAGGAAATTTCCTTGACTTCCTTGGGCATAGAGTATCTTCGTGCCTGCCACACGATATACGCATGCAAAATGGTCATTGGCAGAGGAAGCTCTCAGTTAAAAACTGTGGAAGTGCTCATAGAACACTAAGCTGAGAAGCAGGCTTTGTCCCAGTGAGGACGTTACGCCAAGAAGAGGAGAGAGAGAGGAGAGGACAAATCTGTCACAGCTGGCTACATTTGAAATTAACGATATACCTCTACGTTGTTAAAAAACTTTTGATATTTCGAAAAAGCATCCCAAGCGTGTTCCTCTTTTTTTTTTGTTCAAGGTTAAGGCCACCAGCGTTCACTTAATAGGCTAGCTAATGGTAGCATGTTCGAATCAAACTCTTAGATGGATATCTACGTTTAACCCTTTGAAGTCGAAATTTATCCCAGCGTTATTATGAAGTTTTTTTTACGTTTTTCAGTAGTTTTGGTGGTCAATAGCATAAAAAGGTAGAATATTAGGATTTCTGGATATCCTAGGTCATTAAAACTATTCTTGAGTTTAGATCCTTCAGTCTATGGGTGTAACGGTAATTTATTTCATCAAAAGCTACGATAACACTAGTTTACATAATATAACGAAAGTCGTGAACTTCTGTCAACGACCAAAATTCTTGAAGTTCAATTTAGTGCTGATTCCGAAACCACGCTTCAAAAAATTTTAAGTAGAGCAGGTTTTGAGTTTTAGCTCAATATCGAGTTTTACAATTTTTTAAAATATGGAATTTACTAAAACTCAAATATCTTGCGTTTTGTTCAACCAATTTCAAATCTTTTTCAATAAATTGAAAGCTGAATACAATACCATTTGATCATCTGAATGCAGGTTTTGCGTCAGATTGATAAAATTCAAGATATTGGCAAGTTTTTGGGACGATCTCCTTAAATTTTAGCAAAATTTCCAGAAATATATAAAGAAATGTATTTTTTTTTTCAATAAGAAAAAAAAAAACAATCTAAAAAATCTTTCTCAACGTTTATTTGACATATCATATGTAGGCGAGTTACAGTAAAAAAAATCAGCTCAATCGGAGCATTGATTACGGAGAATGGGATGTGTGAAGTGAGCGACTTTGCTTAAAACTAGAACAAAAATCGATTTCAAATCATCAACGTTGTATAGAAAGTCGAAAAAATTTCCGCTCTACTGTATTTTTTTTCCTTCACGTTTTTGAACTCAGAGCATGATTCTACACCAAAAATGATCATCAGCTTACCGAGTTCCAAAATTCTGTAAACTAGTGTAATCTATCGTGTCCAGTAAGTCTTCTGAAAGTTACAGTGGTTGATTTTATCAACTTAGCTTCACAAGAAAAAGGAAGCCCATAATATCCCAAAAATATATAACAACGCTTATTGTTCTTCTAACGTTTATGATAAGTACATTGGATTATGTAACACTACTTAAAGTAGTGGCAAAAGCTATTATCACAAGTGTAGACCTGAAGATATGGTTTCCGGAGTAGTGTTGATAATCTGGAATATCTTAAAACTATCTTGAAATGACTCATGATATGCCAGGGGGATTGCAGATTACAGTTTAAATTTCATTGTGAGGATAACTACTATTACTATCAAGAGCTAAACTTCAGGGATAGTTTGGACGACTCTCAATGTCGCAAAGGCTCATAATAATATATAGTAGACTTAAGGTTGGTCCAGTCACCGCGATTGATTATGAAACGTTACTCAGTATGTCAGATATAGCTGGTGTTACGAGTGTAGATCTGAAGTTCTGAACTCAGAGACAGTTTGGCTGACCTGGAACATTCCCATAGTGTCTCTAAATGACATTTGAGATTACAAGAGCTTCACGGATCTCAGCAGATTACGCTATGCTATTATTTATTGTGAAAACACATAAAGTTTTTCTTGTAGTTTTGAAGGACTGCATTATAGAACAGTTTGGACGACTCTGAATGTCCCATAGGTTTATAATAAGTTAGTAGACTTCAGATTGCTCCAGTTACTGAGGTTGATTAGATTATGCAGCGTTACTCAGTATAACAGATATGAATACTGTTATGAGTGTAGACCTGAAGTCCTGAACTCCTAGGTAGTTTGGCTGACCTGGAATATCCCTGTAGTGTCTCTAAATGACATTTGAGATTGCAAGAGTTTCGCAGATTCCAACAGATTATGCAATACTTTTATCTATACCGGAAACACATAAAGTTTTTCTTATACATTTGAAGGACTTCATTATAGAACAGTTTGGACGACCCTGAATGCCTCAAAAGTTAATAATGAAAAAGTAGACTTCAGGTTGATCCAGTAACCACGGATAAATGTGCAATGGTACTCAGTATAGCAGATATGGCTGTTGTTACGAGTGTAGACCTGAAGTCCTGAACTCCAAGTTAGTTTGGTTGACCTGGAATATCCCTGTAGTGTCTCTAAATGACATTCAGGGCAAGCAGCTCATGGTCAATCCCAGAGCCGGCCAATTCCTTACAGTCAGTTTTGGAAGAGAAATGAATGTGTGATGGTTGTTGCTACTAGAGACCGAGAGCACTCTGCGTCTCCACAACCAGCACGGATAAGGTATATTAGTAGGACATGATGAGAGATCTGGGAGTCACCTTTGGTTAGTGATGCGATCCATGGATAGGGGATATTTATAGTGTTCGGAAGGTGATAAATTGTGTGGTGATTACTATTTGAAGGTCAAGCGGCACAGTTCGCTTTGGTCGCATAACTTGTAGGCGTTATATACATTGTGCTGTAGAAGGTGGAAGGAAGGGAAATGATTTTTCAATCCGTTTCTGGTTCTAGCGATGGCTATGAACATATTAATATACATGAGTTGTATATGTAGAGAAGAGAGAGAAAGAAAGTAGATAGAATGATACAAAACTAAAGCGAAAGAGACGAGCCAGGGGTTGAACTAATGACCTTCTGCATACGAATCAGAAGCGGTAGCCACTATTCTATCAAACTTTTTTCAACAAAACAGAGTTTGGACTACAGTTGATAAAAAAAATCGAATACCGATCATTGGGTCTATTAAGTACAATTTCATATTTTCAAAAGCAAGTTTAAAGCACTCCAAAAGCACTGATCTATCCAGTAGCAAATCCTAATTGTTTTTTTTTTGTCTTAGTTTAAGTTCACAATGACTTCCTTAAAAGGCCATTAATATGGAGAGGATATTTTTTCGCAAATTGAAAAATTTCAATTAAACTATTTCGTCTGTTTAAGCCATGTAATAAATTAGTTACATAATTCAAACCACTTAATCATAAGAGATTTAAAATTATAAAACACTTTCCAAATGGAAATAAACCGCACTTCTGGTCCTAGTTTGCCCAACTCAATTTTCATAATTAGAAAATCACACCTGCCTCGCAATGTCGGTGCAATTAATCTCCCTTTCTGAGTACATAGTCCAAAATTGCACCCGTATATCATCAACACGGGAAGAAAATGACACAGATCTACAAGTACATAGGTTCTACCGTTCTATCTAGCTTCAAGCAAGTCCAGATTAATCCGCTACGGCTGTTAGTGGTTAGATACTGCAAATACCTAGCAAGGCACAAGACAAGGGCGTGTCCATAAACTACGTAGGCTGTTAGGGTATTTGGCCATTACAGCTCGGAAGCCTAGGGTCCATACAAAATTCGAGTGGGGAAGGGGATCGAAGATGGCCAAAATAGAGAGTCTACGTAGTTTTTGGACAGCGCCCGCTAGCACCATCTTCGTTGAAAACCGTGGCCATAGCGAAAGACTTTCTTCCAAAGCACGAAATCATTCCCAAACATGAAAAGACCCATCTTCAAATCGTGGACAGCCCCGAACGTCCCAAACAGTCTTCCTGGTTTTGCGTTTGGGCCGTTTCTTCACATTCTTTTCGCCCGTTCGTCCGTCCATAGTGGAATTAACGAACGAACGACCTGAAGGGAATCTCTCTTGTTTGGGTTGTTCGTTCTTCGCGCGACCCGTCCCCGTCCGTCGCGTCGCGTCGCCGTTCTCTGGAATCTCTCGCGCGCATGCTGCATCCATCCAGGGCACGAAGTAGTGATACACATACACAGGTACAGATTGTGCCTCGGGACGGGACGGGATTCTTCCATCCATCGGGAACCGCCGTCGTCCGTCGGGACTCACGTTCACGTCGAGTAAGTAGGTACCTAGCAAGCAGCGGTGTTCAACTTGAAAACGGCCAACGACGAGGTTTTTGGTTTTCTGGGTTGTGAAGGGTAGATATGTTGAAGACGGTGAACAAATATGATGAGTAATTGATGTTAGAACTTTTCGAGGTCCCAACATCGACTCAGATCACTATCTCGTAGTTGGTAAGATTCAAGCTCGGTTATCAACCGTGTCGGACTCTAGGAACCGGCGATCGATGCGTTACAACATCCAGCGGTTTTCAGCAGACGGTACGGTAGCTGACTATCACCAGAAGCTGGACGAGCGAATAAGTGAGATCAACGAGAGCGATAATCTCAACACTCTGTGGGAGTCTATCCACGGAGCGATGAGTACAGCAGCGCAGGAGCGACCTAGAAACGGGTGGTTTGACAAGGAGTGCCAGAGAGTAACGGACGAGAAGAATGTTGCCAGAAGCCGGATATTGGTGTCGGGGACCCGGCAGAGCAGGGAGCGATATAGGGAAGCAAGAGCAGCCGAAAAACGAATCCACCGCAAAAAGAAAAAAGAGGCACGAGGAAAATGTGATTGCTCAGGCGCAAGAGAGTATGCAACAGAATGATATGCGGAGATTTTACGAAACTGTCAATGGCGTGCGGAGAAAAACAGCGCCTTCTCCCGTCATGTGCAACGACCGTAATGGAAACTTGCTGACAGACAAGACAATGGTGGCTGCCAGGTGGAGAGAGCACTTTGAGGTATTGTTGAACGGTGGGAGTGGAAGAGCGACGGACAGAATTCGAATCGACGACGACGGACAAGCTGTGGAACCTCCAACGCTAGACGAGGTCAAGACAGCCATCAGGGGAGTGAAGAACAACAAGGCTGCTGGGAAGGACGAACTCCCGGCCGAGCTTCTCAAGCACGGTAGTGAGCAGCTGTATCAACTCTTACACCGTAGTGAAGATATGGGAGGAGGAAGAACTGCCTGCTAGTTGGTAGGATGGTCTCATTTGCCCTCTTTTCAAGAAAGGGCATCGACTGGAGTGCGCGAATTACAGAGGAATAACACTCCTCAATTCAGCGTACAAAATTTTGTCCGGAGTTCTGTTCCACAGGCTGAGGCCGATTGAGGAGTCCTTCGTCGGCGAATATCAGGCCGATCAACGACGGACCAGATGTTCACCCTGCGGAAGATTCTGCAGACCCATCATCTGTTTATTGATTTCAAGGCGGCGTACGATTCAGTGAAGAGAAACGAGTTATGGCAGATTATGATCGAACATGGTTTTCCGGCGAAGCTGATTAGACTGATTCGTGCGACGCTTGACGGATCGAAATCAAGTGTACGGGTTGCGGATGAAATTTCGTCATCGTTCGTAACCTTTGAAGGCATGAAGCAGGGCGATGCTCTTTCAAACTTACTGTTCAACATAGCACTGGAAGGAGCGATAAGGACAGCTGGTGTGCACAGGAGTGGAACCATTGTCACGAAGTCGCATATGCTCCTGGGCTTCGCGGACGATATCGACATCATCGGAATCGACCGTCGGGCCGTGGAAGAGGCGTTCGTACCTTTTAAGAGGGAGACTGCGAGGATTGGACTTACGATCAACACCACAAAGACTAAGTACATGATTGCCGGTGTTTAACGTCGGTCCGGCCGTGGTAGTGGTGACGAAGTGGTGCTAGGTGGGGAAAAGTCTGAAGTTGTGGATGAATTTGTTTATCTTGGTACTCTAGTGACGTGCGATAATGATGTTACCCGCGAGGTGAAAAAACGGATTGCGGCTGCAAATCGGGCCTTTTTCGGTCTGCGAAACCAGCTGAGGTCCCGCAGGCTGCAAACGAAGACAAAACTCGCGTTGCACAAGTCTCTGATTCTACCGGTCGCTTTATACGGCCATGAAACGTGGACGTTAAAAGAAGTTGATCGGAGAGCCTTTGGAGTCTTCGAACGTAAAGTGCTGCGAACAATACTCGGCGGTAAACTGGAGGACGGCATCTGGCGGCGTCGCATGAACTGCGAATTGTACCAGGTATATAAAGAGATGGATATAGTGAAGCGAATACAACACGGCAGACTGCGGTGAGCTGAACACGTAGCTCGTCGGCTTCGTGAAAGGCCGCGCACACGTTGGCTTTTTGCAGTTGAGGAGGACCTAAGGACTCTAAACGTTCAGGGCGACTGGAAGCGATTGGCCCAGGACCGAGGCCAGTGGAGGCGGATACTTCATTCGGCGTAGACTCACCGCTACGAGTTGTAGCCCATCAAGTATCAAGTAAGTAAGAACTGCGATAAGAATGACGTCACATGTTCACGTTCAAAGTTGATGTTGAAGAGATAAATGTCGCCGGATTTTGCGGATTTCTGAGCTTCGTCGGCTAGGAAGTTCACTCATCCTTTTTTCGTCTGCATAAGCCAGTGCTTCCCAAACCGTGCGCCGCGGCGCACGATGGGGGGGGGGGGGGATGGTGCGCCGCAGGCTCTTGGGCCAAAACATAAAGAACAAACTCTTATTATTGAAGGCAGAATATATTTTTACCTGTTTTTGTATTGTTTCGTAAAACAAGTGTCACCTAAAACCTTTTTTTGTATTCAAAAGTAATGTTTTGGCTTTTTTTGTGGAAAACTTCAAAAGAAACTCATTCAAAGGGGGTTTCACTCTTCTAAATTTCCAATTAAATAGTAAATATTCCCAAGTCTACGAATGTTTTCCAGAATTTATAATATCCTCATGGAACATTTAAATTTTTACAAAAAAAATATGTCTCCGAAAATTTGAAAATTTTCGTAAGACTCTCAAGTTGTTGGAGTTTTTATGATTCGGCTTAGTTTTCGATTTTATCAATAGCTTGTAATTCAAAGCAGATATTTCAAGAAACTGTTTTGAAGTTCTTTCCATAATACTGTCAGCTATAATTATTGTCAATCTCCAGGACTTCGTGCTGTCTCAAACGTTTCGGGACGATATTTTTACTGGCATAACTATCATAACTTGTTAGTTTGTCTCTATGATTGAGATTTCCTCCTATAGACTGGTTTAGCTCCTTATCGTAAAAAAATCTGCAACAATTTATGTGTCGATTTCTTGCATGATTTTGAAACCGCCTTTTTTGAGTTGTTGAGTTGAGTTGAGTTGAGATTTTTGAGTTCCGAATACAGAAATATGACCCCTCACCGTCACTGTCAGTCGTTCTGACAGCTTCTGAACAATTCATTTTTATATCTATTTTTCCTTAAATTTGGTAATTTATGTACTTTATTTAAAAAAATTAAAAGTTTTCCAATGCAATCCTTCAGAAATCTAAAAAAGTTCTTCGAATCTTTAGGCAATTTTTCTTTTTATTAATTATAAAAAAGCATGACATTGAAGGCTTTTTTACGATTTATACTTGAAACTTTGAATTGAAAGTGTTAAAATTATTAAAATTCTTTGTAAAAAGTTGTTGGTGCGCCGCGAAAATTTTGAAAATTTCAAAAGGCGCCACGGTAGCAAAAAGTTTGGGAACCTCTGGCATAAGCGATTCATTTCCTTCTTTAGATCCGCATAGCGCTGATGGGCTACGGCTTTGGCTCCTCGTGTTTTCGTTCGCTTAATCACGGATTTGGCGTTACTTTGATCCTCTATCTGTCGTGTCCGGAGGGACACCCTGGTACGCTTGGCATAAGGCTGTTCGGCATAAAGACATTTGGCATAAGTACGTTTGGCATAAAGGACATTTGGCATAAAGGACATTTGGCATAAGGGACGTTTGGCATAAAGCATATGTGAAATATATATTCCCTCTGGAGAAAAATTAACGAACTTGTTAGTGGTGCATTATTTTGGATCTCTTATTTTCAAAATAACCTTTTGGTTCCATGAATTTGATTTTTTTTCCAGAAGGGGAATGTTCCGTCTTTTGTATATGCTGTTCTTTATCGATACAAGCAATTTAGATTACGGTAATGGTTCTTTCCAGCGAATCATCCTTGTCTGCATATCATATTCAGAAAAATTAATGCATTATAATGTATTATATCCTTCTTTAGAATACTTTTTCTTCTTTGACGTTAAGTATGTAGTTCATATTTTATGAAATCATTTATGCCACACGTCCTTTATGTCAAATGTCCATTATGCCAAATGTCCTTTATGCCAAGAACCCTTTATGCCAAGAGTCCTTTATGCCAAACGTCCTTATGCCAAATGGCATTATGCCAAACGGCCTTATGCCAAACGTACCAGACCCTCCATGAGCTTGTGTTCCATATTGTAAACGAATTATTTTAAAGTTTTTTTTAATACATTTTATAATCGAATCGATGTGAAAACATCGATGAATCGATTCTGTTGGTCCGATTCGAATCGATTTACAAGAAAATCGATGTCTCAGTCAAATTTGCATAATGCTAAGCACGATCACTATTGTTTTCGTAGAAGATTCAGAGCAGTAAGTTTAGTCCAACAGTTGATTCAACATACAATGAAACCAATTGAATCATGAGTACCCCTAACAGAAAAATGTCTTCCAAGAGTCTCGATATGTCATAGATGTTTTTGTCCGCATTCCATCAGAAACGAAACAGGTGCAAATCAAAAGCGAAATGTGGCAGCGTAAGGGATTACAGCGATTCCAACAAGCAATTTCACAGATTTCTTCCAAGAATTTCAGCTCATACAGAGAAAAAACATCAAATTACCTTCAAATTATGAAACTGAAATCAATCCAAGCGGTGGGTGTAGTCTCTGCTTGTTCACCACAGCATCCGGAGGTAATCCATAGCGTTTCGCCCTCGAGGTTTGATTAGATTTTCTTCTTCCAGAGATTCACGGTTTCCTTCGATTCGATTCGATTCGAACACAAAACAAAAGTTGAATATCGATTCTTGTCGTGTTTACTTTTACTTTTTTTCGGTTTTCACTCGAGACACTCTTGGATCTAGTAGGCATACGGCCTTAATTCCATATACACGAAAAAGAGGTGGCCTAGCGCTGCCCGCCTGCTTTGTGTATCCTATTTTCCCGTATTCTCACTTCTCGGAAATGGCACTTCCACGAAACTCGACAGACTGCTGCACACCGCCGTTTTCCCACTTCCGTCGTCGCGAATTCGATGATGGAATTGACGGCCGCGACCGGAAGTCGCTCGCACTGCTGCCTTCTGTCGTTCGATGGCTTTACCCGGGCGCGCTCGCGATCGCGATCAATTTCCAGGAATCATTCAAAATCTTGTCGATCGTCACAGCCTGCCGCGATGGAGGAAAAAAACACGATTTTTTCGACGGGCCAACATAAAATTTTCTTCCCTGTGGACGGGTATTCTGGGGTGTGCGTTTTCTTCTTTTCCTGGATGATGTTGGGTTGTTCTGTCGTCACGTACACAAACACGGGAACGCGCGCGCATACGGGGACCGTGTCGGGAGGGCCTGCTTATGCTACGGGTTCAGGGAATTTCGTATGGTTCGAGGGTACAAACACAGTGAACCGAGCACAACGCGAGGAGTCCCTTCTTCCCGTCCACGACAAGGGCCAAATCCGGGAGGGCGACACACCGTAAGTACAAACACTACCGAGAACGCGGACACTCCAGCCAGCAGCCGCCATTCACGTCCTCTATCGACCCGTTCGCGCTTCGTTGGTGCACCGTTGTTCCTTTACGCACACACGGTCGGCGGGCCTTCATCCAGCAAATCTCTCAGAAATGACGATGATTTCCCTGAGGGAACACACCTCTTTCACCCCGTGATTCCCGCTATGCTCCCTATGTTTTCTATGCTCTTATATAATAGCCATCAGAGAGGGCCGCGCGCTGATATGTTGCAGCAGCAGCATGAAATCATTCAAACGAATACATCCAAAACGCGCGCCGAGTACTCTGACAAGCCAGCGAGACGAAGCAGGCGATGACGACGGCGAATGAGTATCAAATTCACTGAAAATTTCCGAGTAGAGACAATTGCCTGACACTCACTATCAATCTCCCACACTCTCTTCTTGATGTTGATATTGATGCGGTTGTTGTTGTTGTTATTATTATTCTTTTTCACACACAAACGATAAACACTCACACTAGCTAGTGGGCAGTACTGTAGCTACTGAAGACAAACGGCGAGGGCGCGGGTCCCATTCATCAATAGCCGAAAAGATAAAACTGATCGATATTACTCTTTCGACACTACTGACTGATAATCGCCAAGGCAGAACAATAGACAAATGACAACGATAGTGGAAGCGTCTGGTGGTACACTCACATACACCGCGAATCAGTCGCGCACTTTGATTGATAATATTTCCTCAATTTCGCATCGATTTTCCTCCTTTCATCGCCCAAAATCAAACAATGGCTTTCATTCCCCCACAGGAAGGAGTGTCTTCTCACTAATAACAATAAAGCGCGCGCAAAAACCCGACGGTCACACACGGTTGTACAACTGTCGTCCCTTCGGAGGTTCAAGGCGGACTGGATTTTAAAAGCCCAGACTCAAACACACTGGCACCAGTATCACAGTCAATGTAGAACCTCTGTTCGATACATCATCAGGCCCCTGAAGCTGAACGAACGAACACACCAAACAGCGAGAATGCACTCTCGAGCACGCGAGAGAGCGAGTTCCGTGTCTAGAACTAAGCACTCACGCTCACCACCACCCAACTGTCGCGTCGGGACGGTCGTGTCAGTTCGGGTGGTCGACAACGAGCGCCGGTAGCATAGATGCAGAAGCGCAGCAGCATAACCACCCACCTCCACCCAACCGACCACCCGATCCCAGGCGATCGGTTCGCAGAGAGGGATAGAACACATTGAACTCACACTCGCACACACCGCGACCGTGTTTGGTCGGTCGGGTGGTCGTCGGTCTACCTATCTATGCTCGAAGCCAGCCGCACGGGTGATCGATTTTTATCGAGCGACGACGAGTGTTTTTCACTCGTTTTCGCTCTCGTTTCGTTTCACTGGCGGATGGCATGACACATAGCGCGCGAAGGAAGGTTTTTCTTGTTTTTATCCTTTTGCTTTGACGGTGTATGGTTGTTCAGAAATATGCATTGAAAGAGTTGTTTTATTCTGGTTTTTACTGTTTGTTGAAGATTGAAACTGCATTTTTGTTATATTAGATGTATGTACTAAGATGCTGATCGGGCCAATATAGCCGAAGCGATAAACGTAAGGGTATTCAGCAAGACCATACGAAAAGTCATGGCTTGGGGTTTCTAACAGTTTTTTTTAGTGACAAGTAATCAATAATTACTTTCGTTTTCTCTGAGTAATCATGGTAATCTGAAGTAATCATGCTAATCTGAAGTAATCATTAGTAATCCGAAGTAATCATTAATAATCCGAGGTAATCAATGGTAATCACATGTAATCAATGGTAATCAGATGTAATCAATGGTAATCAAATGTAATCAACTAGGTAATCAACTGTATAACCAAACAAAGTAATCATGAGTAGTTAGTTGTAATCACATGATAATCATAGGTAATCTGAGTAATCAGTAGTAATCTTGAGTAATCAATAGTAATTTTGGTAATCAATAAGTAATCATAAGTAATCACAAGTAATCATGGTAATCAGAAGAAATCATTAATGATCTGAGTAATCAGTAGTAATCTTGAGTAATCAATTGTAATTTTGGTAATCAATGAATAATCATAAGTAATCAGAAGTAATTATGGTAATCAGAAGTAATCATTAATAATCCGAGGTAATCAATGGTAATCACATGTTATCATTCGTAATCAGATGTAATCAATAGTAATCAAAAGTAATCAATTAGGTAATCAACGGTATAATCAAACAAAGTAATCATGAGTAATTAGTTGTAATCATATGATAATCATAGGTAATCTTGAGTAATCAATAGTAATCTTGGTAATCAATAAGTAATCAAGGTAATCACAAGTAATCATGGTAATCAGAAGTAATCTGTAGTACTCTTGAGTAATTAATAGTAATCTTGGTAATCACTAAGTAATCACAGTAATCAATGAGTAATCAGAGTAATTTCTTTAGTAGTGACAGGTAATCATTTTAGTTGGAAACCCCTTGGGTCATAGGTTCGCTTCCCGGTCTACTCTTGGGTCTACGTAGAATGAAGGGAACCATGGACGTAGCCAGAGCAAGGATTCCCATATAAATTTGATCAGAAATTCTTTTAGATATTTCCTCATATATTCTTCCAGGGATTTCTTCAGGAATTTCTCCATGTATTCCTTCAAAAATCTGCTAGAGATTGCTCCAATAATTCGAACTGGGTCTCCAGTTTGTCTAGTGGTTAAGGCTATGGATCGCCAATCCGGAGACGGCGGGTTCGATTCCCGTTCCGGTCGGGAAAATTTTCTCGATTCCCTGGGCATGGTGTATGTGGTGTATCATTGTACTTGCATCACAATATACAAATTCATGCAATGGCAGGCAAAGAAAGCCCTTCAATTAATAACTGTGGAAGTGCTCAAAGAGCACTAAGTTGAAGCGAGGCAGGCCAAGTCCCAGTGGGGACGTAGAGCCATAAAAAGAAGAAGAAGAATTCGAACTGGAATTATTCGAAATATTCCTGTTAAAATTTCTTTGGGAGGGAATTCTTTCAGAAAATTAAACTAAAATTTATCCACGAATTCCTTATCCTTTCAGGATGCGCGCCATCAAGCAACCGACAACAACAACAAGCAGCAATAATTTTTTGATAGTGTTGCACTTTTTACAACAGCGCGTCCTGAAGGGTTTTAAATATTGTACTTAAAATCCTTTATGAGTTCACCCAAGGATTCTTTGAATAATAATAATATTCTTTTAATAATTTGTCCACAGAATACTGCAGGAATGGATTGTTTCAGATTTTTTTTTCCTGGCATCCCTACAAAAATTTATCCAGGAGTCCGTTAAAATAGCTCTCCTGGGATTTACCAAGGATATGCTCATGGGATTGTTTCCGAGATTCCTTAGAGGGGTTTCTTCAAGATATTCCTTCTGTGACACTTTCAGGAACAACTCCAGAGGTTATTTTTAAAATACCTCCCAGGATTCCTTCAGGAGCTCTGCTTGGGTTTTCTTCAAGAATTCCTCCAGTAATTCTTTCAAAAACTCCTCCAAGTATTAATCCAAGACTTTCTTCAGGAATTGTTTAGAAATAACATTAGGAATTCTTCTTGGGATCGCTTCCCGGACTCCTCCTGTCACCACCCCAGAGATTCCTTCAGGAACTGCTACAGAGATTCCTCCATGAACTCGTGTGAAGATTTCTCCATGATTTCCCCAGAAATTCTTTCTGCGATTTCTTCAGTACTTCCTCCTGAGATTTCTTCAGAAATTCTTCCTAGGGACAGGGATGGGAACACTCACTTGCAAAAAGTTACACTCACTTAGTATTTTCTCAGTTCAGAAGCGTGCAATCTAGAAATAATATATGGACGACTTTTGCCGTGTGGTTTTATCTAAAACTTTTCCGAATAGAGTAGGGGTCGCACACGGATCCCAAAGCCGTAACAGAGCTGTGAAAGCGACTCTCCACGAGGTGAATGTAATTTACATTCACCTCGTGAAGTGTTGCCTTCGCAGCTCCCTCACGACTTCAGTATACGTGTGCGACCCCTACTTTATTCGGCAAAGTTTTAGACAAAACCACAAGGCAAAAGTCGTCCATATATCGTTTTTTGACTGCACGCTCCTGAGCTGAGAAAACTGCAAGTGAGTGTAACTCTTTGCAAGTGAGTGTTCCCATCCTTGCCTAGGGATTCCTAGGAATTCTTCGTCTAGGGATTCCTTCAAGAATTCATCAAAGGAATTCTCCTTTTCTTTCGAGAGTTATTTCTCTGGAAGTTCCTGATGGGATTCCCTTGAGATTTTTCAGGAATTTCTGGAGGGATTCCTACAGAAATTCCTCTAGAGATTCCTCCAAGAGATCTTCTAGGGACTCCTCCAGAATTGCTTCAGGAATGCCTCCAGGAACTCACCTAAAAAATTCTCCAGGATTTTATCCAGCAATTCCTCCAGGGTTCCTCCAGAGATTCCTACAGAAATTGCTACAGGGGTTCTTCCAGGAACATCTCCACGATTTTCTTCAGGGATTCCTTCAGAATTTCTCCCAAGGATTCCTCCAGGAATTCTTCCAGAAATTACTCCGAGAAATTCACCAGCAATTCCTCCACAAATCACTCTAAGAATTCTTTCAGGAGTTTCTTGTGCAATTTATTCCAAAATTTTTCCTGGGATTCCTTCCAGAACTCTTATAGGAATTCCTCAGAGAATTCCTCCTGATATTAATCCAGGGATTCCTGCAGGAATTCCTCCAGAAATTTCATCAGGAACTCATCCAGAACTTTTGACAGTGATTCCTCCAGGTATTCCTTTCAGAAATTCTTCCAGGGATTCCTCCAGGAATTCGTTCAGGAATTGTACCAGGAATTTTGACAGGGATTCCACCTGGTATTTGTCCAGAAGTTCTTTCAGGCATTCCTCCCGAGATTCCTCCAGGAATTACTTCAGGGATTTCTCCATTATATCCTCCAGGGATTTCTTAAATAATTCCTCCAGGAAGTCCTGCCGAAATTCCTCTAGGAATTCTTCCTCACGAGAATTCTTCCAAAATTTCTTCAGGGATACCTCCCAGAATTTCCCAAGGGATTCCTCCAGGAATTCCTCCACTAATTCCCACAGGAATTCTTCCAGGGGTTGCTCTAGTGATTTATCCAGGAATTTCTCCAGGGATCCCTTCAGGTTTTCTCTAGACATTCCTGCAGGAGTTTCTAGAGGAATTACTCCAGGAAGTCCTCCAAAAAATCATCCAATAATTCTTCCAGGAATTTCGTCAGGGATTGCTCCGGGAATATTTCGAGGGATGATGGATTTAGAAAGTCCTATGGTAATTGCTCCTCTCACTCTTAAAAGGAATCCTTCAAGAATTCACCCAGGGAATATTTTTTTGGAGTTCTCCCAGTTATCCCTCCCTTCTCTAGCACATGCACCAGGAATTGCTTCTTAAAATCCTCCACACATTGTTTTGTATGTATTCGAGGGATCTTCAAGGAATTCCCAGGATGTTTTCAAGAATTACATTATTTTCAAGTTAGGGTCTCCGGAAACGGCGGATTCGATTCCCGTTCCGGTCGGGAAAATTTTCCTGGGCATAGTGTATTATTGTACTTGCCTCACAATATTCAAATTCGTGCAATGACAGGCAAAGGAAGCCCTTCAATTAATAACTGTGGAAGTGCTCAATGAACACTAAGTTGAAGCGAGGCCGGCCAAGTCCCAGTGAGGACGTAGAGCCATAAAGAAGAAGAAGAAGAAGAAGAAGAAGAGTAATGAAAAAAATGCAGGTGATATCTCGGATGAAACTGTTAGAGGATTCCTAGGAAGAAACGGTTTTCTTGGAAGGAATTTGTAAACTTCTGGAGAAATTCATTCGTTTCATTCGTACCTGTTTGGCGGTTAATCTGAAAGATTCTTTTGGGAATTGCTCCAGCAGTTGTTTCTGGGGATTTCTCCAGGAGTTTTCCTAATGGATTGCTCCAAGAGTTCCCTTTATGGATTTTTCCTGGGGTTCTTACAGGAATTCTTCCTGGGGATTCTTTCAGACTCGCTCCAGGAGTTTCATCTATCTAGGGATACCTCTGGAAAATCCTCCAGGTGTTCCTTCAAAAGATTTTCAAGGAGCCCAGAGATTCCTGAAGGAGTTGTTCCTGTGGATTCCTTCAGGGGTTCCCTCTGAAGATTTTTCTCCAGGAGTTCATACTAAGGAGCAGTTTTTTGTGGGTGTTCTTCTAGGTCTTCCTTCAGAGGGTTTCTCCTGGAAATCCATCTGGGAAACCTTCCAGAAGTTCTGCAGATTCCTCCAGAAGTACTTTTTGAGGATTCTCCAGGAATTTCGCTTGGGAATAACTCCTGAAGTCCTGAAGTTTCTTCTGGAGATTTCTCCAGGAGTTCTATCCATTACAACAATGATTGCATCTGGGGGTTTCTCTAGGAGTTATTTCTGGTCACTACACCAGGGATTCCATCTGGTGATTCCACTGAAAATTTTGTCTGGTGACTTCCTCTGAAGATTTCGTTATATTCCCCTTTGCAGATTTTGCGCGAAATCTTATTTTAGAAATTTCTCCTGGATTTCCATTTTTCAGATGTTCCTGGTGATTCCGCAGGAGATCATTTAGGGGATTCTTTTAGAGCATTCTTTTTGGGATTTATCAAGGAGTAGCTTCTGAAAAATGCTCCAGGAGTTCATTTCCATGATTTCACCAGCAGTTCCTTTTAGTGAATCTTTTAGAAGGTTCTTCTGGAGATTCATCCTGGAGCTCCCTGTGGAAACATGGTTAACATAGCTGATAGGTTCTAAATTATCAAATAGGGCTGCTCAAAAGCCAATTTTGGCAAATTATTCGGGTGATATGCGGCCAAGTCTAACCATCCGTACAGTGTTACCTATAAATAGCTCACAATACCTGCTTTTCTTTGTTGTATTCTTTTCCTTTTTTTGTTTCATTTTTCTAAAAATTGTGTAAATAACTATGCTCTAATAATAAGATAAAACAACCCAAATTGTAAATATGTATATACTTTTTCCTATTACCTACCCTGATCTCCCTTGTAAATAAATAAAATAACCTAAAAGAAAAATTTAAAATAGCTATCCTATAAAAATAAATTAGTTTGAATTCAAATAATCCCATTCCATTTCCTATACCCCCTGATATCGCCTAAATCTATCCCCTCCAAAATAAATGCACTTCAATCATGGCGCATGGTACCAACTATACCGAAACAAATCGCTCCCGGGAAATGTTCCAGCTAGGAGGATCATGCCTAGTCATGGGATGCTATAAAAGCTTATGTTGGAGAAGGTTTCGGCCTTTTTTGGGTAACAGAAATCCAAGCTTTAAAGTGGTTCGCGTTTTAAATCGAAGTTTCCATGTTCCTTATAGGAACAGAAATCAGCCTTGTGCCGTGTTACCGTGCTGAAGTGAACCGTTGCCCGAGAGTTGTTCCCGATCGCTCTGTGCCGCTAATCCAATCGACGGGAACGAGACAACCTAGTGTGTAAAGCCTAAGGGCCTACACCGACGCGAAGTGATACACACCGTTACATCGTGTACCCGTGTCTGCCCGAAGCCATCCTGGGCCACCTCAAGTACGTCGACCAGCATCAGACGAGAGAACGAACGTCCCAGAGGTCGAGAAGTGTTCCTAGCCGAAAGTCATTGGTCGCCGCCACCAGGTGATGTAAAGTGCAAACCCTTCAATCCTTAACCCTTCTCATTCCTCCATGTAAATATTAAAATAAATCTAACCAGTGAATTAAATTATGAATTTTGTTAGAGTGTTATTATTAGCACGCAAATCCCTTTTCTCCATCTCTGATTGTGTCGGAATTGAATTCGCGAAGCAAGTGTGGGAAGTGAGTCCACTTAGAAACGATTCTCCCGGATAGACCCTGAGAGAGAGCTTAAATGCAAATAGTTCTCAAATTGTTCTTGTAAGGCCAGTAGTACACAGGGTCAAATATTTGACAAGGAAAGAACTCAAGAAACAACATCTGTTTGACACTAATGAAAATTCGATCGAGTCAAACAAGATGTTTGAGCATTGGTTTCTTTTTGGACAAATATTTGACCCTGTGTACTAGTAGCTTAAATAATGTATAGTGTTTTGAATGATTTAGCCTTTCCCTATTATAGTTTCCCATTGAATTCCATTAAATATGCTAGTGTTAAGTTACAACAGAGCTGTCAGAAACAGGGTAACAAAAAAAAAAAAATGATTATCTGTTGTCGTTTTCTTGCTTCTTGTGTTTCCATCGAATTTTTTTTTTTGCCAAGTTTTTTTTTTCTGCCCGATTCAGATTCCAGATGAAGGCGTCCAGGTTGCACTCGAGTTAGTTTCCATCATGCTCCCCGTCTGCTCCATTTACGTAGGTACGATGGATTTAGTTTGCTTAGAGCCGTATTTAAATCAAACGAAGTTCGAGCATAATTAGTTCTCATTCAGCAGATACATCCGATTCCATACCAAATTAAAGATTAGTCGACCTCGATAAATCGGATAGCATAAACATTTTTTTTATACAAACAAACATTTATTATTTCTTTTTTAACATTAATACATTATTCATTAGTTATTTAAACGTAACTTCTTTTCCATAAACATCCTCCACAACCATTGCTTAAATAGTCCTGTTATCATCTGACATTCTCATGTATTGCGCGGTGCTATGATGTGATTACCACCTTGGATTTCCAGTTCTATAGAGTTGTAGTGACTTTTGTAAGCGCATCAATTAAGCGGACCATAACGGTGCTAAGAGGACGTCAAAGGAATAGAAATCGAAAAACGAGAAAAAATACAATTATAAGAAAGTAATTAGTTTTGATTGATGATATCCCTAGTGAGGACTTTTCCTCTTTTAAAGGGATATCGGACGGTTAAGTTACTAACAATACAAGATTTATCATTAATTTACAAAATAAATTGTCGAAGTTCAATTGGTTCTTTATGCTAGGTGGTAATAAGTTATAGCGAGTTTTTCCATAGTAGTTAAAAGATTTATTCCCAGCCTCGGTTCTACATCGAGATACAAACAGTTGTTCTCTATTACGAGTGTAATGTGGATGATCACGTTGCGACAATACAAAGTTATGGTGTGCTTTTTGATTGTGCAAAAGATTATGCATATTGCAGACGGTTTGAATTTCCTTTAAGGCCATAATAGGGAGAATTGAAAGATCAGCTTCTGTATATAACGTTTCTGTTGAAAACAATCTGTCCTTATTGTATACAGCCTTAATGCAGCGATTCTGTATAGATTGAAGTGGTTTCAACTTGTTTTTAGCAGCAGAACCCCAAATAGAGACCATATATTGAAGCTTCGATTGTATAAAAGCGTGGTACATGCTGATGAGCTGTTTTCGAGGAACGAATTTGCATAATTTCCATAGAATACCGCAAAATGAACTTAATTCATTAGAAAGCTTCTCGATATGTGTGTTCCATTTCAGAAAAGGATCAAATATCAGCCCGAGATATTTAAAGGCGTCTACTTTTTCGATTTTGGTGGAGTTAACAATGAGTTCATCATGATGCTCTGTTGATCGTTGAAGTTGGACTTGGAAAACCATATATTTGGTTTTGGTAAGGTTAAGTGATAGTAAGTGTCCATCAAAATATTCCTGAAGCAGGCACATATCAGCAGTCATCCAAGCAATCATCTGATCAGGGTTAGAAGCACTGTACGAGAGACACGTGTCATCGGCGAAAAGTCGAGGTATACCGTGAAGCTTCAATCTTGAAATGTCGTTTATGTACAATAGAAACAACAATGCACAATGGTCCGCGGACCAACATTAAGTGGAAAAAATTAATAACTCAAAAACCATCCAAGATAGAGTCTTCATGTCTTCTAGACATTTGCTCGTGAGTCCAAGCCGCGTTATATGCAAAAGTGTCCTAAACGCCAAATCTTAAAATACTCATATTTCAGCACCTAACTTTTTTATTTCAAAAGATATCGAAATAAAATGTTCTGCAAAGTTGAAGAAGGTAAAAACCCCGACAACTTTCTCGAAGAGCAGTTTTTTCTATCTCTTCAATCTGAGGAGATATAACTTATTGAAGAATAAAAAGTCCGAAATCGGTTTTTTTGTCATATGTCAAAAACTATCATTTTTTCAAGCCTACTATGTTCAGAGCAATTGTACATCGAGGTATACCTCGATTTAGTGGACATTTCAATTTTTGAAATGTCTATAAAATCGAATTTTACATTTTAATCGAAGCAAAATTTTTTATTTTATTTTTATTTAAATTTTATACCAAAATGTACCAAAACATATAAAAACTGCATGAAAATTGAGTTTTCGATAAAAGGCTCGGAGTTTTTGATCTATATTAGTAATTCTCGCTTAATAACGAATAAACCACTATTTCGCTATTTTTTATGCTCGAAATATTTTGTCTAAAACTATTTATGGTTGATTGAAAAGCCAATATTTTGTGCAATGGACATACACAATAAAGCTATTTGCATAAATGTCCCAAAAAATTGAAAAAAAATAAAACGGAAATTCATTCAGGGATTTTTTTTTTGAAAATATCTCTGAGGATTTATTTACCCTGGAATTTGTTTACGAATTGCTTCATAAATTCCTCCAGGGTTCCCATATGAAATTCCTCAAGGGATTCCTTCGGAAATTTAGAGATTCGTGACAAGCATTTGATAGAGCTTGGTTACTGGTTGTGCTGTATTTGCCGAACGATTTTTCTGTATGAGTAGTGTAGGCTTGTGCCGCTATCTTCTCGGTCTCGGTCGCCTTTTGTCGCAATTCTGAGGTGTTAAGTGAACTCAGAATTTTCAACTCTATTACGACGGTCTGCGAATGAAACTTGCCACATTAAATCATCATGTTACAGTTTACATAAGCTATTTCAGAGATTTTTTTGAGAAATTGGCCCAAGAATTATTTCAGAAATTCTTCTAGTTATTTATTCATAAATTTATCTAGGCATTTATTTGGAGAATCTTTCGGAGAAATCTACCAAAAGTTTCTTCAGAAACTCTTGTAAAATATCTTTCTGTTTTTGTTTGCTGAAATTTGTCCGAGTGTTCGGCCAAAAAATCCTTTTCGGATTCTTTCAAAAAATCTTCCATTTGGAAATTTTCTTCAGAGATTTGTTTAGAAATTCTTACTGTTCTATGAATTTCACAAAGAATTCATTCCAAGCATTTCAATGATTTTCTTCTGAAAGTCCTCCCCATTTTTTCCAAAAAATGTTTTTAAATTTGAGTAGAAATTCCTCTGATGATTCTTACAAAAATGCATTCTGAGATTCCATTAGAAATATCTTTGGACATTTATTCAAATTACTCCAGAGATTCCTTTAATAAAACTTTCAGCTATGCCTTCATAATCTATTTTTCAGGAAATGTTTCAAAAATTTAAACTGGAGTTACTTTCTAGACTCTTCCAAGGATTTCATCAAAAATTCTCGCAACAATTTCCAATTTCTACAGAAATTCCTCTCCAGTGATTTCTCCGGATGTTTCAGAAAGAGTTGTGTATGAATTTTTGTTGATACTCCTCCAGGGATTTCTTCAGAAAATCCTTCAGAGATTTACCTTTTTTTCGAGACTTTTTTAGATATTTGTCTGAAAAATCCTCCGGGAATTCTCTAAAGCATTCTCTCAAACGGTTCCCCGAGGGTTTATTTCAAAACTTTCTCCAGGGTTGGCTTTAGAAGTTGCTCCAGGGATTTTTTTTGAATCTGAATTTCTGTCAGAAAAACTTCCTGGGATTTCTCTAGAATATTCTCCAGGGACTTTTTAAAAAGTATGAGATCCATTAGGGAACTTTCTGCAGGGATTCCTGAAGAAGTTACCCTGGGGGTTCCTTCAGAAAATCTTCCATGGATTTTATTATCGACTAATAATTTCTTCAAAAATATCTCCAGATTTCCCTTCAGAGTTTTTTTTTATAATTTTCTACATTGATTTTAATAAACTTCCACAGATTTTTCGAAAATTCTTTCATAGACCCTTGTTGAAATCCATCCTAGGACTCGTTTAAAAAATCTTTCACGAGTTCCTGAAAAAATCTTTGGAAACTGCTCATAGATTTACTTCAAAAATTCATCCAGGAAATTCGAAAGAAATTCAGCCAGAATTTTTTCACTAAATTTTCTAGGGGTTCCTCTAGACTTTAGAATGTCATATAGAAACTTCTCTAAGAACTCCTTAAGAAAGTCTTACACGGATGGCTTCCATAAATGTTGCATGGGTTCGAAAAATCTTGCATAAATTGTTCTAGAAATTAATCTACGAATTTCTTTGAAAGAGATTCCTTCAGAATTTTTTCGAAGCATTCATCTAGAAAACCTTCCATGAAGTTTCTCAAAAGTATTCCATGAACTTATTTTAAAATATGGTTCAAATTTTGAAGAAGTTTTGAGTTTCTGTTTCTCAATGTATCAGAATCAGAAAATCAAAACTTCTTTAAAATTATCTCAGAAGTTTTCAAAAAAACTGTCTCCAATGATTGCTTTTGGAATTCTATAAGATATTATAAAGGAAAATCCTAAAATTTATTCACATGCCTTTAGATATTGCTTCAAGACATTTTTCTCCCAGAAATTGCTCCAAGGATTTCTTATGTTAGATAGTCTTAGGAAATCCTCCAAGGATTACTTCAGAAATTTTTTTAAAGATTTTCTATAGAGGATTGCTATGGAAAGGCTGGAAGACATTTATGCAGAGATTCCTGCAGAAATTGACACAGGTATTTTCTCAGAAATTCCGCCGGTTATTCCTCTATATATTTTATTAGAAATATCTCCAGGATTTCCTCCAAGCGCACCTCTAAGAATTCCTCCATGATTTTCTCAAATACTTCATTGAAACTTTGTTTAAAGTTTTTTTTGGGGATTCTCCCAGGTTTTTTTTTTAAACTCGAGAGGTTTTGTTAGTTATTCTAGCAGTAGTATCCAGGTATTCCTTCCGGAACTTCTTCAGAAAATCCATCTATGAATTTTAAAAATAAATCTTTTTTCAGAAATGCTTTAAGGAATTTATTTAGAATTTTCTTCAGATCTTTTAAAATTCTTTTTGAAATTTCTTCAGTGATACTTTCGGAGATATCTTTAGATACTTGTTCAATATTACTAGAACTACTTCAGAAATTTCGGCAGGGATTTCTTCAAAAGTTGTTCCATGTATTCTTTAAGAAGTTGTTCCTGCAGATCACGAATTGCTCAAGCGGCTCCTTCAAAGATTCCTCCAGGAATTCATCCTTGGGAATGTGCACGTGGAGGGACGCTGAAATCGGGAAACCTTGACTAACTAGATCTGAGTACCTACTAGAAATAATTTATCACAAATCTTGCCAGTAATCATCCGAAGCATTACAATGACCTTTTTATGGAATTTGCTATAAATTTTGGAATTCAATCAGCAAATCTACCAAAAATATCAGATATTTAATACAATTCTCGGTGAGGAAGTCATAAGAATCGTTGAAAAAAGTTTGTTGGAAAACTTTGAGAGAAGATCTGGCGAATCAGTTTGCATGCATCCGTCAAAAATGTTGTTATTGCTAAGGGATCTATAAAAAAATATTACCAGAAAATCACTCCATATACTCCGCTCATCACCATCATCGACAAAGTCAGGGATATTTATAAAAAAATGAAGTCAGAAGGGGAAGTATGAGATTACAGTACATACAGGGTGTTTGGTTCCGGGTTTTGGATATTTTCAGGGCTGATAGGTCTTGATGAGAGATGAAAAAGTTCCCATGGAACATAGGGTCGGAAATCACTGCTAAGTGAGTTAATCACATTTTAAGTTTTTAATTTTTGGTTATCTTTGAAGTCCTGTATCTACTAAACTATCAATCGTACAAACTTTCTCAGCGCACGAATTGAAAGCTAATAACTTCTACTTTCTTAGTCTCTTGGACGTAAACTTTGTAAAAATAGTTTAAAAGGCCCTAAATTGAAAAATAATGCAAAATTGGTCGAAAAAATCGAATCTTTTTTGGACATTTTTGATGATTCAAATATGAAAATAAAGCTTTTGTTAAAAAAGTTCTTCTACAAAACATGCACGAACTTGTTCCCTAAAAATGTTTCTTTGACACCAAAACTCTATCTTTTGTAGTTAAGCCAAAAAATGTTTTTGAAAATAACGTTCCAAATTGCATTAACTTCATGCCAAAACAATGGTCATCACCCTATCCGTCGTGCGTTCGTGTGCTGTTGCTCCACGGTATGAGGACGACTACTGCTGCTGGCTTGGCTGCTGGTGATGTCATCGCATACAGAAAACGAGCTCGCTCTTTGTCGCGTCACATCTCCGCCTGTGGAATCATTCGAGGCGGAGTTTGGATTTGCGCATACTAAGTGCGACGTGAAGTTAACTTGTTTTTCGACGGAACGAAAGGAAAGCGCCGACGAAAGTGTATTTACAAGAGCAACCATTTAAATCCTTCGCACTCGTAGCTCTGCTGCGGTGCTGTTCAGACGGGGGGGTCTGTGCGTGCGGCAATTTAGAGCATGCACTTATTTGATGCATTTCATTTTTTTTTGTATGATGTGCAAGGGTAATGATTCTTCTTATTTCTAGCATAATATTCCCACTGGGACAGAGCCTGTTTCTCAGCTCAGTTGTAAAACATACAGCAATTAATTCCTTTGGAACCAATCATGAGGGGTCCTTGGGATATGATACCTTTGGGGAATCTAATCAACAAGTTGGCCATTTTAGGAGATATGAGGGATTTTTAAGGAACATTGGGGATTTTTAGGAGATATTGGGGAGGGTAAAGGGAACTTATGAATCATGGGGGTCCTTGGGAAATGATACCTTTGGGGAATCTTATCAACAAGTTGGACATTTTAGGAGAAGTTGGAGATTCTTAAGGAACATTGGGGATTTTTAGGAGATATTGGGGATTTTTAAGGAACATTGGGGATTCTTAAGGAACATTGGGGATTTTTAGGAGATATTGGGGAGGGTAAAGAGAACTTAGGAATCATGGTGGTAATTAGGAAATGATACCTTTGAGAATCTAATCAACAAGTTGGACATTTTGGGAGAAGTTGGAGATTCTTAGGAAATATTGGGGGCTTTCTAGGAGATATTGGGGCGGGTAAAGGGAACTTAGGAATTATGAGGGTCCTTGAGAAATGATACCTTTGGGGAATCTTATCGACAAGTTGGCCATTTTAGGAGATATTGGGGATTTTTAAGGAACATTGGGGATTTTTAGGAGATATTGGGGAGGGTAAAGGGAATTTAGGAATCATAGGGGTCCTTGGTAAATCATACCTTTGGGGAATCTTATCAACAAGTTGGACATTTTAGGAGAAGTTTGGAGATTCTTAAGGAACATTGGGGATTCTTAGGAGATATTGGGGATTTTTAAGGAACATTGGGGATTCTTAAGGAACATTGGGGATTTTTAGGAGATAATGGGGCGGGTATAGGGAACTTAGGAATCATGAGGGTCCTTGGGAAATGATACCTTTGGGGATTCTAATCAACATGTTGGACATTTTAGGAGAAGTTGGGGATTTTTAAGGAACATTGAAGATTTTTAGAAGATATTGGGGAGGGTAAAGGGAATTTAGGAATCATGGGGGTCCTTGAGAAATGATACCTTTGGGGATTCTAATCAACATGTTGGACATTTTAGGAGAAGTTGGGGATTCTTAAGGAACATAAGGGAATTTTAGGAGATATTGAGGATTTTTAAGAAACATTGGGGATTCTTAAGGAACATTGGGGATTTTTAGGAGATAATGGGGCGGGTATAGGGAACTTAGGAATCATGAGGGTCCTTGGGAAATGATACCTTTGGGGAATCTTATCGACAAGTTGGCCATTTTAGGAGATATTGGGGATTTTTAAGGAACATTGGGGATTTTTAGGAGATATTGGGGAGGGTAAAGGGAATTTAGGAATCATAGGGGTCTTTGGGAAATGATACCTTTGGGGAATCTAATCAACAAGTTGGACATTTTAGGAGAAGTTGGGGATTCTTAAGAAACATTGGGGAATTTTAGGAGATATTGGGGATTTTTAAGGAACACTGAGGATTCTTAGGGAACATTGGGGATTTTTAGGGAAATAATGGGGCGGGTAAAGGGAACTTAGGAATCATGGGGGTCCTTGGAAATTATACCTTTGGGAATCTAATCAACAAGTTGGACATTTTAGGAGAAGTTGGGGATTCTTAAGGAACATTGGGGATTTTTAGGAGATATTGGGGATTTTTAAGAAACATTGGGGATTCTTAAGGAACATTAGGGATTTTAGGGAGATAATGGGGCGGGTAAAGGGAATTTAGGAATCATGGAAATCCTTGAGAAACATTGGGGATTCTTAAGGAACATTGGGGATTTTTAGGCGATAATGGGGCGGGTAAAGGGAACTTAGGAATCATGGGGGTCCTTGGGATATGATACCTTTGGGAAATCTAATCAACAAATAGGCCATTTTAGGAGATATTAAGGGTTTTTAAGGAACATTGGGGATTTTTAGGAGATATCGGGGAGGGTAAAGGGAACTTAGGAATCTTGGGGGTCCTTGGAAATTATACCTTTGGGAGTCTAATCAACAAGTTGGACATTTTAGGAGAAGTTGGGGATTCTTAAGGAACATTGGGGATTTTTAGGAGATATTGGGGATTTTTAAGGAACATTGGGGATTCTTAAGGAACATTGGGGATTTTTAGGAGATAATGGGGCGGGTAAAGGGATCTTAGGAATCATGGGGGTCCTTGAGAAATTATACCTTTGGGGAATCTAATCAACAAGTTGGCTATTTTAGGAGATATTGAGGATTTTTAAGGAACATTGGGGATTTTTAGGAGATAATGGGGCGGGTAAAGGGAACTTAAGAATCATGGGGGTCCTTGGGATATGATATCTTTGGGGAATCTAATCAACAAGTTGGACATTTTAGGAGAAGTTGGGAATTCTTAAGGAACATTGGGGGTTTTTAGGAGATATTGGGGATTTTTAAGAATCATTGGGGATTTTTAAGGAACATTGGGGATTTTTAGGAGATAATGGGGCAGATAAAGGGAACTTATGGATCATGGGGGTCCTTGGGAAATGATACCTTTGGGAATCTAATCAACAAGTTGGACATTTTAGGAGAAGTTGGGAATTCTTAAGGAACATTGGGGATTTTTAGGAGATATTGGGGATTTTTAAGGAACATTGGGGATTCTTAAGGAACATTGGGGATTTTTAGGAGATAATGGGGCGGGTAAAGGAATCTTAGGAATCATGGGGGTCCTTGAGAAATGATACCTTTGGGGAATCTAATCAACAAGTTGGCTATTTTAGGAGATATTGAGGATTTTTAAGGAACATTGGGGATTTTTAGGAGATAATGGGGCGGGTAAAGGGAACTTAAGAATCTTGGGGGTCCTTGAGAAATGATACCTTTGGGGAATCTAATCAACAAGTTGGACATTTTAGGAAAAGTTTTGGATTCTTAAGGAACATTGGGGATTTTTAGGAGATATTGGGGATTTTTGAGGAACATTGGGGATTCTAAAGGAACATTGGGGATTTTTAGGAGATAATGGGGCGGTAAAAGGAACTTAGGAATCATGGGGGTCCTTGAAAAATGATACCTTTGGGGAATCTAATCAACAAGTTGGCTATTTTGGGAGATATTGAGGATTTTTAAGGAACATTGGGGATTTTTAGGAGATATTGGGGAGGGTAAAGGGAACTTAGGAATCATGGGGGTCCTTGGGAAATGATACTTTTGGGGAATATAATCAACAAGTTGGAAATTTTAGGAGAAGTTGGGGATTCTTAAGGGACATTGGGGATTTTAAGGAGATATCGGGGAGGGTAAAGAGAAATTAGGAATCAAAGGTGTCCTTGGGATATGCTCCCAAACGTTTCTTTAAACATCACTAATATACCCTTGAGAATCCCCAACTTCTTCTAAATTGTCCACATTGTTGATTAGATTCCCCAAATGTATCATGTACCAAGGACGGCCATTATTCCTAAGTTCCCTATGCCCTCCCCAATATCTCCTTAAAATTCGAAACGTTCCTTAAAAAAATCCTAATATCTCTTAAAATTCTCAACGTTTCTTAAGAATCCCCATTTTCTCCAAAAACGTCCAACTTATTCGTTAGATTTCCCAAAGGCAACTTTTCCGAAGAAACATCCATGATTCCTATGTTAACTTTATTTTCTCCAATATCTCCTAAAAACTCCCAATGTTCCTCAAGAATCCCCAACTTCTCCTAAAATGTCCAAATAAATCTAACGAATCCTAAAGGTATCATTTCCCAAGGACCCCCATGATTCCTAAGTTCCGATTAGGAATATCTCCTAAAATTCCCAACGTTCCTTAAAAAATTCCCAATATCTCCAAAAAATCCCCAACGTCATGAAAAATCTCCAATATCTAATAAAAATCCCCAAAGTTTCTTAATTATCCCCAATATTATCCCAATATCAATATCATTGCATAGATGATGGTGAACAGTGTAGTTTGTGTAAGAAAAAAAGTTACAGGAAGAAAAGCACTGCGAATGAAGAAGTGTCTCGTAAGGCTCGTCCGGTCATTGTGATCAAGCCTAAGGAGTCCAACCAGAGTAGCGAGGATACTCGCAAAATTTTGAACAGTAAATTAGATCCGAAAAAACACAAAATCAGTAACTTTAGAAACGGGAAAGATGGCTCTATTATTGCTGAGTGTGCAACAGGCTACAATGTTAATGTTGTGAAAGATGGCATTCAAAGCGATTTGGGTGAAAACTACAATGCTGTTGTTCCCTCATCGGTGCCGAGGCTTAAAGTGAAGGGCATGAGCGAAAAGTTTTCCTCCGATGACTTCATTCAGATCTTAAAAGATCAAAATGAAGACATCGCTATCAATGAAATAAAAGTTATTAGAATGTATGAAAATCCACACCTTAAGTATCATAAATATAATGTGATAATTGAGGTCGATAAAGAAACTCATAGTTGTTTGTTGACGGCGGGAAAAGTTTTTATTAGGTTTGATCGTTGCCGTGTTGTTCCCGACATCCATATCTTGAGATGTTTCAAATGTGGAGAATTTGGGCACATGAGTATGAATTGCAAAAACTGTGAAGCATGCTCTAGATGCAGTGGAAGTCACAAGACCTCGGAGTGTACGTCGACTGTTTTGAAATGTATTAACTGTAACAAGATGAATATCGAGAGTAATATTAAATTGGACGATAACCACGGTGCATTCAGTCATGAATGTGAAGTTTCCAAGAAATTGTATAGAAAGAAAAAAAGCAGCCAACATTTCAATGAATAGCAACCAAGTTTCAGTAGCAATGTGAACCAGTTTGATATTTTGTATTTTAATATAGCCGGGTTAACTAGAAACTACGTAGAATTACGTCAGATTGTAGAAGAAAAGCGTCCATTCTTAGTCTTTTTGTCAGAAACGCATATTATCGATGTGAATGCATTTGATCAGTATAGCATACCGGGATATAATGTGGCTGCTTGCGTTTCACATTCAAGACACACTGGCGGAGTTGCTATTTATGTCAAAGAATCAGTTCAATACAAGCTTCTATTGAACGAGGTTTGTGAAGGCAATTGGTTCTTAGGCATTGCAGTTGTACGTGGCATGAAGATGGGTAATTATGGTGTTCTGTATCACTCCCCTAGTGCAAATGACCAGCGTTTTATTCAAATTTTAGAAAACTGGCTAGAGACGTTTTTAGATTCAAGTAAATGTAATGTACTTGCTGGTGATTTCAATATTAATTGGTGTGACAATCCGAATTCGAATCATTTGAAACGACTAGTAGACTTTTATAACCTTACACAAAAAGCAAATGATTTTACGCGTATTGCCCAACACAGTAAAACTCTCATTGACCATGTTTATTCAAATTTTGATTCTGTACGTGTTGTTCTAAGTCCTGATTTTAAAATAACAGACCATGAAACTTTAGTTATTAATATTGACGAAAATGATAGTGTAGATTGTAATGTTGTCAAATTAAAGTGTTGGAAGAAGTACTCGAAACAAGCGGTGTCGAGTCTTGTTGCAAGAAGTGTGGATTTTCATACTATCGGCGGTTCTTTAGATCAAAAATCAGCTGTTTTAACTGACGTCTTGAAAACCTGTACCAATCAACTAGTAGAGCATAAATATGTTTCAATCAAAAATACAAACAGCTGGTACAATTTGGATCTACTGCGTCTTAAACGCAATAGAGACAAACTGTACAAAAAATGGCGTAGAAATGAAAGTTTTAATAATTGGAGAAGGTATAAGGTCGCGCGCAATAAATACTCGCAATTAGTTAAACAAACTAGTTGCGAGTATGTTCAGAGGAAAATTGATCAGCATCAAAACAACAGCAAAGAGTTATGGAAAATTTTAAAGTCTTTGTTGAAACCTAGTAACTCAAAACCGCGGTCCATAACCTTTAATGGCACATTAGAAGAGTCTGAACAAAATATAGCGTGTAGATTTAATGAGTATTTCGTCGATAGTGTTTCATCTATTAATCAATCAATTGCATTAGTAGATGAGCCTGATGAATTAAAACAGCCAATTAACGTCAATAGTAGATTTGAATCTTTTCACCCTATAACATTGGAAGAATTAAAAAATATTTGCTTTTCTATGGGCAAAACGGCTGGCGTAGATAATGTAAATGCAAGAGTTATACAGGATTGCTTTGATGTCATCGGACACAATCTGCTGGACCTGATTAATGAATCGTTACAAACTGGGCACGTGCCACACGTTTGGAAGGAATCTTTGGTGATTCCTATTCAAAAAGTTGCTGGAACGATTAAAGCCGAAGAGTTTCGTCCCATCAATATGTTGCACACATTAGAGAAAATTTTAGAACTTGTTGTAAAAGGCCAGCTATTAGCATATTTAAATAGTTTTAATTTGCTAGTACCAGAGCAATCGGGATATCGGGAAGGTCATTCCTGTGAAACCGCATTGAATCTGGTGCTAGCGAAATGGAAAGAAAAACTAGAGCGTAAAGATACGATTGTTGCTGTTTTTTTGGATCTGAAACGCGCTTTTGAAACAATTTCTCGGCCCTTGTTGTTGAAAACAATAAAGCGCTTTGGATTTGCGGGTTCTGCATATAGATGGTTCGAAAGCTATTTGTGTGACAGAACCCAACGGACTACTTTCAATGATTCAATTTCGAGCCCCGTGGCGAACAGCCTTGGCGTACCACAGGGGAGTGTATTAGGGCCCGTTTTATTCATTATGTATATAAATGACATGCGGCGAGTCTTACGATTTTGCGATATCAACCTTTTTGCTGATGATACCGTTATATTCATTGCAGCCAAAGATCTAGGGGAAGCCGTTTCACAGATGAATGCAGATTTAAGTTCTCTGAGTAAATGGTTGAAGTACAAACAGTTGAAATTGAACATAAGTAAAACTAAATTCATGGTCATTTCGCGGAATCGAGTAAACTATGAAGTCTCTGTAGAAATTGATAGTGAGACAATTGATCGCGTTCGCGAAATTAAATATCTTGGCGTGATTATTGATGACAGACTAAAGTTTGACGCTCACATCGACAATGTCATCAAGAAAATAGCCAAAAAGTATGGTATTCTATGTCGATTAAAAAACGATTTGACTATTGCTAGTAAAATACAGTTGTACAAATCAATCATTTCTCCACACATTGAGTTCTGCCCGTCCATTTTGTTCTTAGCTAATGAAACACAAATATCAAGGCTACAGCGTTTGCAAAATAAAATAATGCGGTTGATTTTAAGATGTAACAGATTCACTTCCTCAACTTTTTTGTTGGACGCCCTTCAGTGGTTGTCAGTGAAGCAAAGAATTGTGTATTTAACGTTGGTGTTCATTTTTAAATTAAAGAATGATATGCTACCTAGATATTTGTGTGACCGAATTGAAACAGGAAGTGACATTCATGGTTATAACACTAGAAACGCGGATCAAATACGAACACCCTACTTTTTGCATGGTGCTTCACAAAATTCCTTGTATTATAAAGGTATAAATGTTTTCAATTCAATGCCTGACCACATCACGAATGCAGTAACTCTACCACAGTTTAAGAGACTATGTATTTCACACGTAAAAGCAGCTTTTTGAACAGCTACTCTGTTGACTTTTTATTTTTGACTAGATTGTGTATCTTGACGAAGTTTACCAACGGATATTTTGTGTGGACAATTTATATTTTTGTAATAGGAGGCACGAACAAACTATAATGGTCGCCCCGATGATGATGATGGATTTTATATTTTTTGACGTAGTATTATTAACTGAACTTATTTTGTGTAGTCTACAAAAGTTTGAGTCTCGCGCGCGGTGACAGGTATAAATGACATTTTTGTATTTATTTATTATGTGGAATATTTGTACTGTTGAAGGATTCTGTAGATTAGTAGTGAGTTGTCTAGTTGAATGTCGGGAATTTCTTGAGAATGAGAATATTGCCGACTGTTTTGACATCGCGCGAACGTTATCAATCCTCGCAATATTTTTGATTTTCTGATCTTTCATGATCACTAGTAACGCTTGCAAACATCTGTAGTTGAGAGCAGCAGTATTTTGAAATTTATGTTTTTGCTGTATAGTATGACAAATTATAATGTTGTTTATATCTGTAAAAAGAATCAGACCGTATTTAGTTTGCAAATCTGATTTCATTGATCATAATTAATAATTATCTTAAAGATATATCGTCTAGCTCAAACCTTTGTAGGGGTATGTGGCGGGACCATCATCATCATCATCATCATCATCATCATCTCCTAAAAATACCCAATGTTCCTTAAGAATCCCTAAAATGTCTAACTTGTTGATTAGTTTCCCCGAAGGTATCATTTCCCAAGTACCCCCATGATTCCTAAGTTCCCTTTACCCTCCCCAATATCTCCTTAAAAATCCCCAACGTTCCTTAAAAATCACCAATACCTCCTAAAAATCCACAACGTTCCTCAAAAATCCCCAATATCTCCTAAAAATCCACAACGCTCCTTAAAAATCCCCAATATCTCCTAAAAATCCCCAATATTCCTGAATAATACCCAACTTCTCTCAAAACGTCCAACTTGTTGATTAGATTCCCCAAAGGTATCATTTCCCGAGGACCCCTATGATTTATAAGTTCCTTTACCCTCCCCAATAGTTCCTTAAATTCCCAAAGGTCCCTTAAAAATCAGCAATATCTCCGTAAAATCCCCAATGTTCCTTAAGAATCCCCAACTTCTCCTAAAATGTCCAACTTGTTGATAAGACTCCCCAAAGGTATCATTGCCCAAGGACCCCATGATTCCTAAGTTCCCTTTACTCTCCCCAATATCTCCTAAAAATCCCCAACGTTCCTTAAAAATCCCCAATATCTCCTAAAAATCCACAATGTTCTTTAAAAATCCCCAATATCTCCTAAAAATCCCCAATGTTCCATAAAATCCCCAATATTGCCTAAAAATCCCCACTATTCCTGAAGAATCCCCAACTTATCTTAAAATGTCCAACTTGTTGATTAGATTCCCCAAAGTATCATTTTCCAAGGATCCCCATGATTCCTAAGTTCCCTTTACCCTCCCCAATATCTCCTTAAAAATCCCCAACGTTCCTTAAAAATCACCAATACCTCCTAAAAATCCACAACGTTCTTTTCTAATCCCCAATATCTCCTAAAATCCCCAATATTCCTGAAGAATCCCCAACTTCTCTTAAAATGTCCAACTTGTTGATTAGATTCTCCAAAGGTATAATTTCCCAATGATTCCTAAGTTCCCTTTACCCTCCCCAATATCTCCTAAAAATCCCCAATGTTCCTTAAAAATCCCCAATATCTCCTAAAAATCCCCAATATTCCTGAAGAATCCCCAACTTATCTTAAAATGTCCAACTTGTTGATTTGATACCCCAAAGGTATCATTTCCCGAGGACCCCTATGATTTATAAGTTCCCTTTACCCTCCCCAATATCTCCTTAAAAATCCCCAATGTTCCTTAAAAATCCCCAATATCTCCTAAAAATCCCCAATGTTCCTTAAAAATCACCAATATCTCCTAAAAATCCCCAATATTCCTGAAGAATCCCCAACTTATCTTAAAATGTCCAACTTGTTGATTAGATTCCCCAAAGTATCATTTTCCAAGGATCCCCATGATTCCTAAGTTCCCTTTACCCTCCCCAATATCTCCTAAAAATCCCCAACGTTCCATAAAAATCACCAATACCTCCTAAAAATCCACAACGTTCTTTTCAAATCCCCAATATCTCCTAAAATCCCCAATGTCCCTTAAGAATCCCCAACTTCTCCTGAAATGTCCAACTTGTTGATTAGATTCCCCAAAGGTATCATTTCTCAAGGACCCCCATGATTTCTAAGTTCCCCTTACCCTCCCCAAAAATCCCCAATATCTCCTAGAAATCCCCAATGTCCCTTAAGAATCCCCAACTTCTCTTAAAATGTCCAACTTGTTGATTAGATTCCCCAAAGGTATCATTTCGCAAGGACCCCCATGATTCCTAAGCTCCCTTTACCCGCCCCATTATCTCCTAAAAATCCCCAATGTTCCTTAAGAATCCCCAATTTCTCCTAAAATGTCAAACTTGTTGATTAGATTCCCCACAGGTATCATTTTTCAAGAACCCCTATGATTTATAAGTTCCCTTTACCCGCCCCAATATTCCCCAATGTTCCTTTAAAATCCCCAATATCTCTTAAAAATCCCCAATGTCCCTTAAGAATCCCCAACTTCTCTTAAAATGTCCAACTTGTTGATTACATTCCCCAAAGGTATCATTTCCCAAGGCCCCCATGATTCTTAAGTTCCCTTTACGTTCCCCAATATCTCCTGAAAATCCCCAATGTTACTTAAAAATCCCCAATGTTCATTAAAAATCCCCAATATCTCCTAAAAACCTCCAATGTTCTTTAAAAATCCCCAACTTCTCCCAAAATACCCAACTTGTTGATAAGATTCCCCAATGGTATCATTTCTCAAGGACCCCCATGATTCCAAAGTTTCGTTTACCCGACCCATTATCTCCAAAAAATCCCCAATGTTCCTTAAAAATCACCAATATCCCCTAAAAATCCCCATTGTTGCTTAAGAATCCTCAACTTCTCTTAAAATGTCCCACTTGTTGATTAGATTCCCCAAAGGTATCATTCCTCAAGGACCCCCATGATTCCTAAGTTGCCTTTACCCTCCCCATTATCTCCTAAAAATCCCCAATGTTCCTAAAGAATCCCCAATGTTCATTAAAAATCCCCAATGTTCCCTAAGAATCCCCAACTTCTCCTAAAATGTCCAACTTGTTGATTAGATTCCCCAAAGGTATCATTTACCAAGGACCCCTATGATTCCTAAATTCCCTTTACCCTCCCCAATATCTCCTAAAAATCCCCAATGTTCCTTAAAAATCCCCAATATCTCCTAATATGGCCAACTTGTCGATTAGATTCCCCAAAGGTATCATTTCTCAAGGACCCTCATGATTCCTAAGTTCCCTTTACCCGCCCCAATATCTCCTAGAAAGCCCCCAATATTTCCTAAGAATCCCCAACTTCTCCCAAAATGTCCAACTTGTTGATTAGATTCTCAAAGGTATCATTTCCTAATTACCACCATGATTCCTAAGTTCTCTTTACCCTCCCCAATATCTCCTAAAAATCCCCAATGTTCCTTAAGAATCCCCAATGTTCCTTAAAAATCCCCAATATCTCCTAAAAATCCCCAATGTTCCTTAAGAATCTCCAACTTCTCCTAAAATGTCCAACTTGTTGATAAGATTCCCCAAAGGTATCATTTCCCAAGGACCCCCATGATTGGTTCCAAAGGAATTAATTGCTGTATGTTTTACAACTGAGCTGAGAAACAGGCTCTGTCCCAGTGGGAATATTATGCTAGAAATAAGAAGAATCATTACCCTTGCACATCATACAAAAAAAAATGAAATGCATCAAATAAGTGCATGCTCTAAATTGCCGCACGCACAGACCCCCCCGTCTGAACAGCACCGCAGCAGAGCTACGAGTGCGAAGGATTTAAATGGTTGCTCTTGTAAATACACTTTCGTCGGCGCTTTCCTTTCGTTCCGTCGAAAAACAAGTTAACTTCACGTCGCACTTAGTATGCGCAAATCCAAACTCCGCCTCGAATGATTCCACAGGCGGAGATGTGACGCGACAAAGAGCGAGCTCGTTTTCTGTATGCGATGACATCACCAGCAGCCAAGCCAGCAGCAGTAGTCGTCCTCATACCGTGGAGCAACAGCACACGAACGCACGACGGATCCCGAGCAGAAGAAAATAACAAGTGAATAACATATCAAGGTATTTATCTCAAATACTACCATACCTTGATATGCCCTTCATTAGGTGGTAATAAGAGGCAAAATAACAAAAACAAATACCAAAATTTAGTATAAATAACACCTAGAAAATAACAAGTCTTATTATTTCAATAATTAATGCATACCTAAAATTGCAAGTGCTGTATTTGTTATCCCAATGTTATTGAATAACAAACTAATAACATTTCTTGTTATCAAATGTTCCATTTGTTCGATGACTTCGTGATGTAATAGCAAATCTTGTTCTTCGGTTATTTTCACTGCTAAACTAACAAATACCACATCAATACCAAACACTGCTCAAATACCTTCAACAGTTATTGTGATGTTCTCATAACATTTCGTAGAATAACGCAGCAATAACAAATTTAGTTATTAGATCACATATTGCTCTTCGCATGGTATTTGTAAGGTATGCCCTTCTGCTCGGGATAGGGTGATGACCATTGTTTTGGCATGAAGTTAATGCAATTTGGAACGTTATTTTCAAAAACATTTTTTGGCTTAACTACAAAAGATAGAGTTTTGGTGTCAAAGAAACATTTTTAGGGAACAAGTTCGTGCATGTTTTGGAGAAGAACTTTTTTAACAAAAGCTTTATTTTCATATTTGAATCATCAAAAATGTCCAAAAAAGATTCGATTTTTTCGACCAATTTTGCATTATTTTTCAATTTAGGGCCTTTTAAACTATTTTTACAAAGTTTACGTCCAAGAGACTAAGAAAGTAGAAGTTATTAGCTTTCAATTCGTGCGCTGAGAAAGTTTGTGCGATTGATAGTTTAGTAGATACAGGACTTCAAAGATAACCAAAAATTAAAAACTTAAAATGTGATTAACTCACTTAGCAGTGATTTCCGACCCTATGTTCCATGGGAACTTTTTCATCTCTCATCAAGACCTATCAGCCCTGAAAATATCCAAAACCCGGAACCAAACACCCTGTATATAGAACTAAGTATGTCATGAGGTATGCATTGGCGCTAATATGGGTACTCTACAAAACAATTTATTGAAATGAAGTGCTTCGCGTGTTAAAGGCTGAAAACCCCTGGTTTATAAGTCATCATGTAATAAATTGCAAGTTTTAAACTGATTGAATAGTTAAAAAAATACCATTAAAAAAATGTACATAAAATCGAGGTAAAATGTACATAAAATCGAAGTACATAAAATCGAGGGTCTATATAATCGAGGGTCCACTAAATCGAGGTATACCTGTATTGCCAAAATACACATTTCGTCAGAAGACATCAAAGCTGTACGATGTTTCTATCAAAAGATATAAGTATTTTTGTACTTTTTTAAGCCAATTTTTCTAGCGTAACATTTGAAAAAGGCGCAAGTGAATCTTTAATTTTCTCCCACCACCGGATCTAGTATGACAAAAACTGCATTTTAACAAATTTTGGAGAGGGTGTTTTTTTGTTTTGCGTTTTAAATGTGATTTGACTATGACCGTATTTTAGGCATCAAATTCACGAAAAATGACATCCATAATGTCCGAGTTCAACATCTACTCGTGTTTCAAGATCACTTATCTTAAACATTCGAGTAGCGATGAACCCAATGTTGTCTTTTTTGTTTTGTTTTGTTCCTTTGTGTAAGTGAGCAAAAATATAAAACAAATTCCCTATAGTTTTTCGATTTCTTAATTCATCAGATATATGCATCTGGTGATCGTATGCAAATTTTAAATTGAATTGTGGACCGTCCAGTTTTATATGTTTGACATATATTATGAAAGGCCTTTGATCCTAGGATAAGATGCGACACGTAGTCAGTCAATTTCGTCAACGATCAAAATCAAGTGCTGCCACTTTTCTTTATTCCAAATCTTTAAAACTATTTAACTTTAACGATTGAAGTTTTGATGCATATTTCGCACCGTAAAGCACTATTTGCAATTGCAATAGCGTAACTTGCTACTAAAATTGCTTTCAAACGCAAGCTCTTTCAATTATGATGAAATCTATCAAAAAATCAATTGATTTTGCACCAAATCAATGGTTTTAACCGGTGTCAAGCCATGAGAGTCACATTAGGTTGATTTGCATTTGAATGCTGACATAGGGTATGTGTGCCATCCGTAATCTCATGCTCCCATTTTCATCCTATTCGAAAACAAGCGATTACGGCACCGATTGACTCCGTTCTTTTTATTTTCATAGGTGCTCACTTCTAACAAAAAATACAAAAATGAGAAACAAAATAAACAGCGCTTAAATCCTTTGTTTTTCGTGGGATGAAAATGGGAGCCACATGCTTAATAAGGGAACCAATACCCTATTTGAGGCGATAAAGCTTGAATAAAAAAATACAATGATTTTAAATATTGGTATCAAATGCTAAACCTACAAACTAGCAACACGGAGAAGCCAACAACAAAGCGATATGATCGCAGCAAACGGATATCAATTTCGACCAATCAGCGACTGGTCTCCGTTTGACAGCAAATTAGTCTCAAATTGACTGATTACGTGTCGCATCCTATCCTAGGATCAAAGGCCTTTCATAATATATGTCAAACATATAAAACTGGACGGTCCACAATTCAATTTAAAATTTGCATACGATCACCAGATGCATATATCTGATGAATTAAGAAATCGAAAAACTATAGGGAATTTGTTTTATATTTTTGCTCACTTACACAAAGGAACAAAACAAAACAAAAAAGACAATATTGGGTTCATCGCTACTCGAATGTTTAAGATAAGTGATCTTGAAACACGAGTAGATGTTGAACTCGGACATTATGGATGTCATTTTTCGTGAATTTGATGCCTAAAATACGGTCATAGTCAAATCACATTTAAAACGCAAAACAAAAAAACACCCTCTCCAAAATTTGTTAAAATGCAGTTTTTGTCATACTAGATCCGGTGGTGGGAGAAAATTAAAGATTCACTTGCGCCTTTTTCAAATGTTACGCTAGAAAAATTGGCTTAAAAAAGTACAAAAATACTTATATCTTTTGATAGAAACATCGTACAGCTTTGATGTCTTCTGACGAAATGTGTATTTTGGCAATATGTACAATTGCTCTGAACATAGTAGGCTTGAAAAAATGATAGTTTTTGACATATGACAAAAAAACCGATTTCGGACTTTTTATTTCTTCAATAAGTTATATCTCCTCAGATTGAAGAGATAGAAAAAACTGCTCTTCGAGAAAGTTGTCGGGGTTTTTACCTTCTTCAACTTTGCAGATTCGATATCTTTTGAAATAAAAAAGTTAGGTGCTGAAATATGAAGTATTTTAAGATTTGGCGTTTAGGACACTTTTGCATATAACGCGGCTTGGACTCACGAGCAAATGTCTAGAAGACATGAAGACTCTATCTTGGATGGTTTTTGAGTTATTAATTTTTTCCACTTAATGTTGGTCCTCGGACCATTGTGCAATGGCCCCAAATTGCTGCCTTGAGGGACTCCCACCGACACAGGTTGCTTGGAGCTAAGGGTTCGTTCAAATATTACGTAACGCAAAGGGGGGAGGGAGGGGGTTTAGCGCTGTGTTATGCTTCATACAAAATTTCAAAATTTTCCATTCAAAAGTTGTTACGTGGGGGAGGGAGGGGGTCCAATACTGTCAAATTTTGCGTTACGTAATATTTGAATGAACCCTAAGCACTCCGTTTATAATGACCTGTTGACTCCTACCACTCAAATAGCTCTTGATCAAATCGTTAGCCTTTCCGCGAATGTCATAGCAATCCAATTTGTGAAGCAAAATTGTGTGGTCTATTGTGTCGAAGGCTTTTTTTAGGTCCAAAAAGATTACTCTCATACTTTTTTCGTATCCATACAGTCATAGATGCTGTCAACCAACTCAGATGCAGCTACCCAAGTGCTTGAACCAGTTCTAAAGCCATATTGATGTTTATAAAGAACATCGTTTTGGTTGAGAAAGCCTGTCAATCTGCTTATCAGTAATTTTTCGAGTATTTTACTCATAGCCGGTAGTATGGATATGGGCCTAGAATTATTCGCCTCCATTTTATCTCCAGATTTGAATAACGGAATCACACGAGCATTTTTTAGGCAGTTTGGAAAGCATCCAGCAATTATAATTTCATTAAAAACATCCATTAATAGTGTTGCGAAAAACATATGATGAGTCCATAATTCCATCTAATCCACAGCTTTTTTGATATCCAAATCTCTAATTTTTAAAATAACTTCTTGAAGCGTGGCAGGTTGCAAAAAAATCGATTGACTTACAGGATTAAGGGTTTTGAATTTGTTCACATTTCTACTGCTTTTGATAGTGGACGCTAGCTGGGGACCTATAGAACTAAAAAACTTATTGAAACTTTCCGCTACTGTTGATGCATCATCTGTTACTTCATTTTCAATACGAAGGGTGATTCTATCTTTACTATGCTTACGCCCTAACAGCTCGTTGATATTTCGCCAAATGGTAGTTTGATTCTTCGTCTCAAACAGTTTTTCATAATAGGTTTTTTTTGCCCAACGTTTTTCTTGAACGACTTTTTTAGAGATGTGATTCAGCAAGCCTTTCAAATGCATGTTGTCCGGATTTCTTCTGCTCCTTTTCAAAATGTTATCTTTGATTTGCAGCAACTTCCAAAGATTGAAAGACATCCATGGGCAGTGGTTTTTTACTTTCGCATGTACCACGACAGTTCTAGAACACTGGCGTTGTAAATCTTGGTATGTTTGCAGAACATAGTATAACTTTTCTTCCGCCGAGCTGTCAGGAACAGTTTCCATAGCTAAATTAAACATTTCATTGATTTTTGAATGATCCACAATCACTTTTTCAAGTTTGACCTTCTGAACCGGGCTTTTCAAACATATGGATGAGAGCACGAAACAATGATCACTGAAGTCAGTTGGTAGGGTTTCATTAACAACACAACCCAAAAGAGCATCGGAGCAAACAACGTGATCCAACACATTTTTGCTTGCTGGCCTTGTTGGAAAGGTATTGGTAATTACAAAATTATTACATGTCAATAGCTGATTATATGCTTGAACCATAGGACAGTTCGTACGATTAACAGGAATGTTTACATCACCGATCAACATGCAGTATTTACTGTTTTGCTGATTTGAGAATATATTATCTAAAATCTTCAGAAATTCCGAGTAGATGAATGAAGGAGGTCTATATACAGCATGTATATCAAAAGGTGATGATGATACGTTCAATCGTATATGAATATGATGAAAACCGCGATCATGGACGTTAGCCATTTCGTCAAACGCAATGGTGTCACGTACATACACAGCTAAACTGCCTCCTTGAACATCATCGCGGCATGAAAAAAGGCCTCTGTATCCATCTAATTGAAAAAGTCCTATGCGATTAGATTTAATTCACGTTTCTCCAATAACCAAAACGTCTACGCTCCCACTGTAAAGTTCCAAAAACTCCTTGATAGCATCAAATTTTTCAAGATCGTTCATTGATCGGATGTTTATCTGCAACACTTTAAGATTAGCACGGCGTTTCTGAACGGTTTGAAGGTTCTTATTTAATAATTGGATATTATCAATATAAAAATTCTCCATTTTTAAAACAATTCATCAATTTGATATCAACTGGAACCATAAAAAAATCATCAATTATCATTTAAACGGATGTTTGAAGGTGTTAACTTTAACGCATGTAGCTCCTGCCTACTGGAAATCTGTATTACCCGATTACTTCCGAACCTTCGTAGCAAAATCTTCCCACCATGTCTCGGCCACACATACTTCACATTTAGTACAGACTTCAAAGAGATAGTTTCACGTAGCAATTTCCTAGTAGGCAAGGTTAGCTCATCGCGTATAGTTATTCTGTTATCTTTGCCACTGAAGGCCTCAGTTAACGCTGCAGCCTTCAATTCACGTTGTCGTTGCAAAAACTCCTTTTTTGCACTGTAATTGGGAAAGGTCACTATTATGGGAGGTATACCCCCTTTAGATTTCTCAAACAATCGCCTTGCATGAGTAATAGCCTTTTTTTTCGAAATTGCAACCAACGGAAATACTCAATTTCAACACTAGTTTACGAGTTTTCTCCTCATTGATCATAGGCAGACCCAACACAACAACATTCTTCGATACTGATGCCAACCTCATCCTATGCAATTCAGATTCCAAATGACTAACCTTAGCTGCAAGTGCAGCCTGTACCTCGTAACGCTTTGAAAGAACAGCCTGGGCGTCAACGCTCTCATCTCCAAACCCGTCAAAAACAACTTTGAACGCTTGAAAATCTCCCTGAAGAGATTCAAAACGATTTGATATGAATCGTTGTGAACTCTCGACAAGATTCGATTTTTCGAGTAGACCAACAACTTGCATTCGTGTTTGGTCAATAGCAGACTTGAGTTGAATCATTTCTTCTTGTGACTGCTTTATGGTTTCCGCCAGACATCGCAGCTGATAAATAATTCCATCATCAGAGCCCCAACCCGAACCGACACGCGAAAGTATATCGGCACACTCAACCGAACACACGAAGTCCTTTTTCCTAGCCTTCTTGACTGCATTACCAAACATCTTCCGGCAACGGAAATGTATGGACCTGCAGCAATTCATGCATTCAATCACAAGGCGTGCATCTGTTTCAACCTTCTCGCAATCATAACAAATGATATCGTTCTCTTGATCCGACATTGTAAACAACACAGCAGAACAGTTGTGGTATTGCACAATACCACTTATACACACGAGTTGCGATCTGTATATTGACTACGACAACAAGCGATGGGTAGCACCAGCTATGGTTGCGAACTGATCAAGGTATGCTCTCCTATTGTTTTACGAAATGGGTCTATATGCTTTTGGAAAATTGCTAATAATTCAAGAGATACTTATGCTTTTCACAGACGATGAGGTGAGTCCCTGCTGTCGAATATGCGCCATCCAACGCTACACAATTACTTAAGATATTGTAGGTTTTCACCGCAAAAACAACGAAGTCTTTACGAGCACCGAAAAAAACAGCATATGATAAATCCAGTGATGCCAGAAACTGAAATTTGCTGGAATTGCCATAGCAATTCTTAGAGAAATCCCCAGAGGAATTCCTTAAAAAAATCCTGGATAAATCTCCTCATGAGTTTCTGGTGAAATTTCTAGTGAAATTCCTGCAGGAAATCCAGAGGAAGTCCTGGACCCCAATTCATTCCTGGAGAAATTTGCAGAAAATTTCTAGAAGAATCCTCACAAGAAGAATCCCTGAGGACATCCCAAAGAATTTCGTGAAGAATTCATAAAGAAATACCAGGATGTAATGCTGGGAAAATCGCCACAGAAGAATAGGATGAATTCACAGAGATATTCGTTTAAGAATATCCATATGAATTCGCTAGAGGAGTTCACAGAGCAACTGGAAGCAATTCCTGGAAAAATCCACAGTAGAAGTACTGATGGAATTCACAGCGTAATTGCTGGAGGATTTTGCTAAATGCACACTTGAAAAAAAAAACACAGAAGATTCCTTAAAGAATTCCACGGAGGAATTACCAGAGGATTCCTCAGATTTATCCTCAAAGAAATCTTCAGACGAGGAATCTTGGAGGACTTTCCGTGAGTTCGCTGAGAAGCTCCTGTACAAAAACCGAGATGAATTCGTGAGAGAATTCCTAGAACAATTCCTGGAGGAATTCACAAAAGAATTCCTGGAAGGATTCACAGAGGAGTAACCGGAGAAATTCGCTGAGAATTTCCAGGGAAACTTTCCAAAGTAATTTTTGGAGAAATATCCAGAGGTAGTCCTGAAGAATTTCACACAGGAAATTCTGAAGGAATTCCGCCTAGAATTTACAGAATAATTCCTGGAGAGATTCACAGATCTCTCCATCTCGGAATAAATTGTCAGTTACATCCCTGAAGGATTTCCAGAGTAATGCCCTAATATATTCCCAGAAATCTGAAGGTATTCACAGCGGAGTTCCCTAGTTTGTTCCTGAAGAAATTTCAGGAAGATAGAATTCTTAGAGGAATACCAGAGGCATCCAATGTGGAATTTTGGGAGAAAGCCCCAGCAAAATTCCAGGAGGAATCGCTAAAGGAAATTTCAGGGAAAACTCCAGAAATTTTGGATAAATTTTCAAAGCTGCCTGATGAAGTAATTTTACGGGAAACGCTGGTGGAATCCTAGAAGCATTTTTAGAGGAATCCCAAAGAGGAATTTATGAAGAACTAAAGGAATCACCAGAAAACTCTCTCAAGAAATTTCAAGAGAAATCCCCTGCTAACTTCCTGAATGAATCCTTAGAAGAACTCATGTTGAAATCCCCAGAGGAACAATCGAAGAAGTTTCTGGAGGAATCTTCTTAGAATTTCATGGTGAAATCTCCATAAAAATTCCCGGAGCAATCTGAAGAATTCTTGGAAGAATCTGCAGATGGGTTTCTGGAAAAATCTGCAGAAGAATTCCAGGTTTCCAGAAAAATTCATGGAAAATCCCAAGTAGAATTTCTGGAAAAGTTTTCAGAAGAATTAAAAAAAATGCGCTGAGGAGAATTCTCTAAAAAAAAAAATCTGAGAGATTCCTTTTCCAAATTTCTTAAAAAAAGTCCTGAAAGAATAACTAGACAAATGTTTCAGGAAATTGCTAAACAAATTTCTGGAGAAGTTTTAAGAATATCTAGAGAACTCCATAGAGGTATTCTCAAAGCCTTTCCCGAAGGAATTCTCAAAAGAATACCTCCACGAACTCTTAGAAGTTCCTGGAGAAACCTCTAGATAAACTAATGAGACCTCTAGCGAATTTTTCGATATCTGCTCATGATTACTTGATTTCCCTCCTTGAGATTGGTTTATGAGCTGTCCATTTCTACTTTTGTAAAGTTCTTACCGTCATCCAGCAATGGCAATGCAATGCTTGGCCATCATCAACTATGTAATCATGCCCTTGGGTACAGCTTCATTGTGACAATTCAAAACATCTTTGAAGTGGTTTTTCCACGTGGTACCATTGTTTCGTCTGTCAGCTACTTTTCTTTCCGTTTATAGCAAATGGGGAGCACTGGCGCAGTATTGTGCCACGTATCGTACACAGTATGCATAAAACTTCCGCATATCGTTCCGGTCTATGCATTCAACAATTAAAATTTTTTGTTGTACACATTTTCAAAACTGAGAAAACAAGGTAGCAAATTATTAAGGACATTGCTGTTTACAATTTCTCGACACAATAGAGAAGAAGATACTAAACGAAGAACCAAATTCAACGATAAAATCGGTTCGTGTCGCCTTAGGAGAACGAACGGATGAATTTCACCTGCGTCCATGTGCTGTTGTTGTTTCCATCTATGCCATGTGAAGAAGAACAAATGCCAAAGCAAGCCGAAACCAAAGAGATGAAAAATTGACGAAATAAGCGGTAATCCAACTCTGCCCGGTCTCAGTCGTATGTGGTGTCAGCTAAATGGATAAGCGTTTCAAGGACTAAAGATACTTCTTTCCTGTTTGGCTTCGTCGTTGAACGGAGTTTTTTTTCTCTCGTTTATGAAACTAAGCCGAAGGGCTGTTTATGCTTCGCTTTTTTGTTTGTTGAGGCTTTGGTTGATCGACGTTATTGGTGGATTGATGGATGAACGACTCGTTGAAAATAAATGGTGTATTTCATCGAAAGCTAAAGAAAAGGCATCTGCGATGGGCAAATAAGGATTTGATAAAATGAGTAGGCCCTCCAGGTCAGCAGTATGCGACAATGGTGAATTCTTTATAAAACCTTTGCTGCTTCAGATGTAAAGTAATTTATGCTTCAACTCCACATTATCGAACTTTTAACAAATTCACGATGACATTCAAACAGTCATTAACTATCACTAGATTATCATTAACGAAATATTTGTGATAAACCATACATCGAACGATAACAACTGACAATATTATGTTGAGCGTTGTGTCACTTAGCATGTATGTTTAATCCTTACAAACAAAATACTGACAACTCTTGCAGCTCGAATATTTTCTTTATTTTCGGTTGCCCACCTTTTTCAATCCGTACCGTCGTTGGGGGTGAGAATGGGTCAAAAAAGGATACTCAAAGATTAATTGTTAAATAACAAATGCAATTGAAGTCGGAATAACTTTTTATTTGGTATGTATACTCTTCTATGTGGTAATGATAGTTTAGCAAAAAAGTATCATATTATATGAATTACTTACTAAACTACAATTGATTGAAAATTGACCCAATCTCACCCCTTAGAGGGGGTGAGAATGGGTCAAAGTATTCGAAGTCGCCTATCTAAGAATATAAGTTAATTTTAATGATCATATCTAGTAAAACTATTTAAAATACAATGTAACCATGACGAATAAAAACTTAGGTAATTTTAAAAGATGATAAATCCACCTAAAAGGGCTAATACAACCGAAAAAATTGTTGAAATTTGATAAAATAACGTTTGCATGCTGTATCGCCATTTTTAGCCACCATAATGATTCTCATTAAAAGTTTCAAGCTCCAAGAGAGGAGGGGGAAGATTACAATGGAGGAGGGACGCATTGAAAGATTGATTGAAAAAAAAACATGATATTTTTAGTAAACTGCATAAGAAATGTTTAACCAAACCCTCCGTTATAAACTCTTATGTAAATGATCATTGGCCTTTCAAGATAGAGGGTCGTTCAAATATTATGTTACACAACATTTCACACTATAAGACCCTCTCTCGCAATAACATTGAAACGAATATGCAGTACACTAAAGGCTAGATGATGATTAGAGGAGCTATCCAAACGCATGGGAGTATTTTCATAAATGATTTTAGGCACTAAACGTATGAACACACTCGCTTGGCACTTATTCGACATATTTTCAAAAAAAGCGTGTTTTTCTGAAGATACGGTAAACATGGCACGACTTCAAAGTCAAATGGGGACTTGATAACAAGTTGAAATTTTAGTTAAGGTTATGTGTACTCGATAACTTGCTTAACCCAATCTCACCCCCATTCTTAATATTTAGACATAGGGTCGACAATATTGAATTTTTAAATAAAAAGTGCATTGACAGCCCACTTTTTTCATTGCATCAACCAGGTAATACCTACAGCTAACTACTTATAAGAAAATTTACGGTTAGGTGCTTGTGTGGAACTTTGTGAAGGAGAATTTTTTTTCAGAGTGATTTATTAGTAGTTTCATCACATAAGTTTAGCCACAAATTTAACAAAAAATGATTATTGCTAAACATCTTTTTCTGCATCATGACGTTTAAAAACATCTTCTCTTTGAAATAATACAAAGTTTTCAATATAAATTAGCGATAGTTGATGAGTTATTTCAAATTTTATGTTTCTCCGTTTTGACCCAATCTCACCCCCCAGACCCATTGTCACCCCCATCGACGGTACCAGAAAGATTATTTCCGTCGCCATCTGCTCAGTAGAATTGTGTTTCCATCAATTTAACGTCCTCTCTTCTTTAGCCGTATATATTGATCCTCCCGTAGGAAACTCCCACGATTCTTCAAACATAATAAAACCATAGCTTCTTGCAAGCACCATTCGTTCTGAAGAATTTTCATCCATTTCTTCTCCGTCCCCCTCCGGTTTATGCAATCTTAAATCCCGTCATTTGGCGACCCAATTACACAGAAGAAAATCGATACTTTTCATTAGATGCAGTTGGCGGAAACCGGCATCATCGCATCGCTAGGATGGATTAGCACGATTACAAATTTCTGGAACTGAGTCCGGTGACGGTTGAACCGAAAACGATAAACTGGGCAATATTGGAATGGGATGGCATGGTTGATGCCTTGTAAGCGGTTTTATCGAATATCGTTTGGATGGTTATATGCATCCTAATAAAGTTCTTCTATAAAAAACTGGAAACGATGCTTTGCATCATTATGATTTGGTGTATCATGGTTATTGTTGGCGCAAGTTAGAGGAAAACACAGTCCTGGTAGTTGCCAAACTGGGCAGCTTCAAAGCTGCAATTATATTTCGTGATTATTTAACTTACATAGAATAGGATTCAATTTACTTACATTTCTGTGTATCTCTTCCACTATTAACCTGCGCTACAAATCTAATTGCACTCTATACTACAGAGTAATTTATTATAGCAAGCACTTACTGCGTACTCATTTGACATGACCAACTGCACTAACTACTGAAGAGGCACACGTATATGCCATAATGCGTGTGTACCATTGTAGCAGTTCTATCCACAATCAATCTGCATATAGTGTGTCGGTGCGTAGGGATAAGCCGGTTGCTTCACACACTGGGCTAACTGCCGCACCGCACAGTGGTTGCGGTAACAGTTATAATACAAAAACTATTCGTCTAATAATAACGCACTAGTGCAGTTTTTCTAAAACTTCATGGCCAAATCGAGTGTTTCAAATGAGCTTGGGGGATTGCGACCCATAGTTTGAGTACTATGTTTTACTAACAATTCCTTCCTTCGGTATCTTTATTTATTTTTTTTTGCATTTCCTTTACATTAATTGGCATTAATTTCCAGTAATGCATTAAACATTTCGTCAACTTTTTTGTATTTTTTTTGGAAAGATATTTAGAAACTTTATCGGCAATTCTTTCGTCAATGTCTTAGGGTATTTCATTGGAAATTCCTTCGAATATTGCTTCGACGATTTCTTTGAAAATCTCTTTGGCGAAGGAAAGTTTTTTTTTGGTAGTTCAATATGAATTTGTTGAGGATTTTCTCTGGGAATTTCTTTCTTCAGAAATTTATGTGTGAAGAATAAGTTAGTAAATTGAAATTCTCAAATAAAAAAATATTCAGAACATATTGAATTTTCAACGGCAATTTCTTTGATATTTGTTTTAGTAATTCAATTAAAAACAATTTCTGGAATTGCTGGAGCAATTCTTGAACAAATTTATTTCAGAAGGCATTCACAATGGAATTGCGATTTCCAAAAAAAAGGCGATGGAATTGCTAAATCAATTTCCCAAGTAATACTCATAGACTGTAAAATCCGTATATGTTTCAGAGAAACTGCCTTAGAAACTACCAATGGAATTGCCGAGAGGGTTTCCATAAAAGTTGCCGAATATCTATGAGACTTGCCGAAAAATGATTCCAGTGGATTTATCGGAGAAATTTCGATAGAAATTTCCGAAAGAATTCACAAAGAAATTTCAGAAAGATCTCCCAAAAAATATGCTGAAGGAATTCCGGGAAAAAAATCTCAAAAGAATTGCTCGAGGAATGAAAAAGTGATATCCGAAAGGTTTCCCATAGACAATGTCAGAGAAATTCCAAAAGGAATTGCAGAAAAACTCCTAAAAGGAATAACAGGAAGATTTTTAGAAGAAATTTTCAAGCGATTTGCAAAGCTATTCCCAAGAGAATTGCCAAAGGAATCCTAAAAGAGCTGCCGTGAAACTTCACAAAATTTCTTAGAAAAACTTCACAAATATTCTCAAAGAAACTATTGCAGAAATGTTCAAAACATCACTAAAGAATTCACGAAGAGATTGTCTGAAAAATTTATAGAAATTGCAGAAGGAAATCATAAACGAATTTTGTAAATTTCTTCTGTAAGAAATTTTCAAAGTGACCAAAAGATTCTCACAAGATTTTTCCGACGGAGTTCCGAAAGGCATTTATGCAGCAATTCCCAAAGGACTTACAGAAAATGTGCCCGATAAAAAGCTAAGGGGATTTCAAAAGAATTCCCGGAGGAAATCCTAACAAATTTGCGAAGAAATTCCCAAAAGCATTTCTGACTTAATAATTCTTAATGGGATTGCCGCACTATCGGAGGAATTGCTGTTTAAATTCCAGAAAATAAAATGGCCAAACAATTGCAAAGGAAATATAAAAAAAACCCAAATTAATCCACCTAGTGGTGATAGTGCCTTTCTCGTCGAATATGTTCTCACGATCTTGCCGTCGACCTAAGTCAAAGTGTTCCTGAATCCTGATATTTTTTTAAGAAAAGCAAGCATTTTATAAAAGCCATCTTTGAATTTACTTAAAACTTATTGATGGCACATAGTCCGACGTTATGTTCAACGTATAAGCAGAGCTGAATAATATCAGACTTCTCAGTTGACTGCTTGAGCACCTTCACTAGCACTGAAGACTGATCAATATCAAGACGATACTAACAAGCTAAGATATAACTTTTTACATAATTACAGATCACTTTGCGGTCTTCTACAAAGTTTTTTTCTGCCCATTTTAGGCTATATTTTCATAACAGTTGAAAACAAGAACGATTGGTATACTGAGACGTCTGTTTGTATGTGGGGTTAATTTGTCAATATTTTGTTCTGTTACACATTTTTATCGGTTGCAATGATTTTATTCACTTTCGTAGTTCTGGCGAAGCACCAAACGCTGGTTGTGCATCCCTACCGGTAGTCTCTAATGTGGTATGATTTGATTACTTTCGATGCAGTACCGGAACAGGTTCTGGAGCACTACCAGATCTCCCAAATATAGTCTGAGACTATTTTATTGCTATAGTTCATATGGTTACCTAAAAACTACGATTTGATTTATCTCATGCATGGGTATGGATCACTTTTACATATAATCACTTCCAGTTGGACACCCAGAACCAGTTTCGAGACACTACCGGTTGTCTAAAATATGGTGCAATATTCTTACGAATCGATCAAAGCTGCTATTTGATGTACTGTCGAACACCGCGTATTCATCACTCTTAAGTATGACACTTTTTATTTTGTACCCCGCTCATTCGGCATTTGTTAAAAAATTATCAAATTTCACAGTGTAATACTCTGTGAATACGAATGATCCGATATTGTGCTGTTACTCACACCTGCAGCGGCTCCTCGTGCAGCTGTTATTTCTAGAAGTTCAAATTTGGTGCTTTCCGACACCTGATCCGTTTGGTGATCAACCGCAGTGAACTCCGGAAGCCAACAATCGTAAAATGAACAAGCTATTAATTCGTACCACCACAGTACCTATAGGATTCCTGTGTTCAAAAACAAATCCTACATCTAAACAAAAACTAAAATAGAGTTAGTTCATCGAAATAAAAGTTAATCCAAGGAAATTTGACTGCAATCATTGTCGAATTAGCGTGATTTTATGGTACCACACACATTGGTTTGGTTCAATTTCACATTTTCCCACTTACCGATTGTCTCTGGTGTGGTCTTAGACGAGTTTCATGCAAATTGTTGATCAGCTTTCCTGAAAAGTCGCGAATTGATGTACAGCATGCATGGGTGTGGTTAATTTGTGCATTTCGCTAGTTCCGGCGAGACATTCAAAACTGGTTCCGGAACACTACCGGTAGTCTTAAATGTGGCCTGAGGCAATTTTCTTGCTGACCATTCTTCGCGTTATCGTAGAAGCCTTTTTTAATGTGCTGCGTGCATGCGCTAAGTTCGGTTCTACATTTGACCACTTCCGGCGGGGCGCCTAGAGCCGGTTTCGGCACACTATTGGTTTTCAAAGTATGGTCTATGATTTTTTTTCTTGTTAACCGTTCATCAGGTTACCTAAAAAATCATTTAATGTGTCGCATTTATGGGTTTGGTTCTCCTTTATATTTGACCACTTCCGGTGGGTCACCCGTAATCGGTTGCAGAACACTACCGATTGTCCCAAATATGACCGGAAACTATTTCTGCCAAATCATACGCGCCTAAAAATACGCGATTTGATGTGTCACATGCATGGGTTTAGTTCACTATTATGTTTGGCCATTTCCGGCGGGACACCCGGATCCGGTTCGGAATCACTACCGGTTCAGATATGTTCTGAGGATATTTTCCTGCTTACTGTTTATCAAGATATTAAAAATGCTACTATTTGATACGTCGCATGCATAGGTTTGGGTAACTTTTATACTTGGCCAGCTCCGGCTGGACATCTGGAACCGGTTCCGTTACACTACCGGTTCTGATATGGTCTGTGAATGTTTTCCTGCTTATTGTTCATCAGGTTATCAAAAAAGACACGATTCGATATGTCGCATGTGTGGTTTTAGTTCACTTTTATATTTTTCCGGCGTGACACCCGGAACCGGTTCCAGACCAGTAGACCACTACCGGTTCAGATATGTTCTAAGAAAATTTTCCTGCTCATCAAGATATCAGAAAAGCCACTATTTGATATGTCGCATGCATAGGTTGGGTAATTTTTATACTTGGCCACCTCCGGCGGGACATCTAGAACCGGTTCCGGATCACTACCGGTTCCGAAGTGGTCTGAGAATAATTTCCTGCTTACTGTTCATCAGGTTATCGAGGAAGCCACGGTTTGATATGTCGCATGCATGGGTTTAGTTCACTTTTATGTTTGGCCACTTCCGGCGGGACACCTGGAATCGGTTCCGGGACACTACCGGTTCAGATAGGGTCTGAGACCAATTTTTTGCTTACCGTTCACCAAGTTAACGAAAATGCCGTAGTTTGATGTGTCACATGGATGGGTTTGTAGCGTTTTCATATCTAGCCCCTTCCTGGGGTACCGGTCCGGAACACCTAAATGGCCATAACTCGGGAACCGCTGGACCGATCTGAATCATTTTCAATAGGAAACAATGGGACCAGATTCCGCGTCGAATGAACCATCGGTCGTTAAAATCGGTTGAGGTTTACTGCCTAAAAGTGACGTGAGTTTTTTTGTCCACATACATACACACATACACACACACATACACACATACATACACACACACAGACATCAACTCAATTCGTCGAGCTGAGTTGATTGGTATATGTGACTCGACTCTCCGGGCCTCCTATCAAAAAGTCATTTTTGGAGTGAACATATAGCCTTTCCAGTACACTTAGTGTACGAGAAAGGCAAAAACATATGAAATAGTTAAAAACAAATATTTGAGAATTTCCCATAATGATTGGCAAAAAAAAACAATTCGAAACATCTTCCCAAGGGTTTTCTGATCAAATTGCTAAGAAAAAGTTGTCATTTTTTTCCTGAAATAACTGTCTAAGCAATTTCCAAACGTTAAGTTCAAATACACGTTAGTAAAAACTAAAAAAAAAAAGTGCAAATGAATTATCAAAGATTTTTTTTTTCAGGATGACCTGAAAGAATCTTTCAAGAAATATCCTGTTTATATGCTTCTGTGAAACCCCCAAAAGCAGTAGTCAAACTTCTCTGGAAGCTTTCAGCAGATTTTTCATAAGCTTCAACTTTTCTTGAAGTTTTAGTAAGCTTTTCTTAATTCTTTTGAGGAAGCTTCTTTTAGTTAGGAGCTTTTGGCACACTTCCCTGAAAACTGCATCTTTGAAGGCTTTCACTGCGCTTCACTGGGGAACTTTTAACAAGCTTGTTGTCTTTCAGGAAGTGCTCTGTTAGCTCCTCAGGATGAAGCTTCTTTGTAAACTTTCAGCAAGTATCTCTGGAAGATGTTAGCATCTCAGCGGGATGCCTTCAACGATCTTCTCTGGGAGCCCCTTCAAACTTCTCAAACAAACTTCGAAAGATTAGAGCCAACTTTTCTGAGAGCTTCCAAAAAACTCCGGAAGCGTCAACCAATGTTTTTTTTAGTTTTCAGCAATCTTTCAAATCGTTTTTTTGGAAGCTTTCATTGAACTATTCAAGAAGCTCCCAGCAAATTTCTTAAGAAACTTTCACCAAGCGTTTCTTGGAGGCTCCTAGAATGCTTCCTTTTATGCCTCTCAAATCTGTTAGCTAGGTTTGTTTTAAATGATGATGATTAACCTGGGCTTGTTAGGGGAATATCTGTAAATAAAAAGAAAATCGGGTTAAGTACTGTCCCTTTGAATTCCACTAAGAATTTGCATCCTTTGACAGATGCGTATTTCGACCTCAACTGTAAGGTCGTCCAGTGTCGAGTCAAGTACAAGACACTGAAGACGACCTTACAGTTGAGGTCGAAATACGTATCTGTCAAAGGATGCAAATTCTTAGTGGAATTCAAAGGAACAGTACTCAACCCGATTTTGTTTTTGTTTTAAATGTAAATAATTTTCAAAATATATTTTAGATCTGATGATGGCTGAAAGACAGTAGGCCGAAACGTCATAAATCGTGTTTCAGTGTGTTTATAATCACCGAAAAATATCAACAATTCCTAAATATATACTGTTAGCTAGGTTCTCTGAAAACTTCCATTAAGCTATTAAGTTAATGATTGCTGGAATTGTAGGTAGCTCTCTGCAAGCTTTGTGTTTACTAAATTTTCTGGAAGCTTTCTACACTCATCCCTGGAGGTTTTCAGTAATCTTGTGGAGAAGTTTTAAAAGTCATTCTCTACAACGCTATCAAAACAATGACGAGTTTTTGGTGGTAATGCAAAAACAATTTATTAGACGCGTTTCTTTTACTATTTTGGCTGAAGTAAAGAAAGCGAAAAAATGTTTTTATTGAAATGATGGAATTTACCGACGCTGAGCTGACGAGCCCTTGACAATGAGGAGCTGAAACTGCTATTGATCCAAGACAGTATAATAAATCGCGTTTTCACAGAACAATAAATTATTCGCTAAATTCCCGAAAAGCGTTTCCTTCGGGAATTCCTAAGTGAAATCGATCTACATTTTTGGGGACTCTTTCTACTATTTGTATATTATTTCCTGCAATTTCCTTTGGAGATTCGTTGTTTGGTGTTTCTTCGGCATTTCTTCTAAAAATATCTTTGGTTATTGATTTAGCAATTTATTTTTGAGAAAATAAGTTTAAAAATTCAGAAAATACAAAAAGAACTTCTGAAAAGACTTTAATTAAAAAAAAAACACCCGATAAACCGCAAAAAGAATTGGAATAATAATTGCCAAAAGCATTCTCGTAGAAATTGCTCAAACCAATTCCTAAAAAAAAGTCCTAAAGAAATTTTCGAAAAAATTTTACAGAATTTTTCAAAGTAATTTCCAAAAGAATTTTGAAAGGAATTGCTGAAATAATTGCTGAATTATTTTTCCCAAAATATTAGGCAAAGAAACTCCCAAAGAGATTTGAAACATTGCCTACGGAATTGCCAAAATAATTTCCGAATCAATTTCCAAACGACCTGGCGAAGCAGTTTTGAAAGGAACTTCCGAAGATAAATAAATACTAAACAAATTTTCAAATGGATTGTCTGTGCCATTTTTGAAGAAATTCCCAAAAAGTTGCCTGCTCAAAGCATTTTCCAAAGAAATTCATGGTGAAATTTCCTAAACAAGAACCTCATAAATTCAAAAAACATAAAAAGCAGAAGTAATTCTCAAAAGCATTACCGAAGAATTCACAATGAAATTTTACATTTTTTTTTCTCATATGAGCTACAAAAGGAATTCACAAAAGCATTGTCAAATAAATTTCCGAAATTACTAGGTACAAGAAGTTTCCAAAATTTCTGACGAATAAACTCGGAAAGACGTTTTCGAAAAAAGTAAAAATCATTTTCCAAAAAATACGCACAATACAATCACAATAAATTTCTAAAAGAATTTCCGGGGACAATCCAAGAACAGAGCATGTCTAACAAATTGTGAAGGATTAGCATTGGCATTAGCAATAAGCAAGTCGCACAATTTTGTAGGTGTATACCAGGTACTACAGTCCTAGACCGCTGTTATGAGGATTGCCTCCTTCCCGTACGAAGCAAAGCACAAATATTTGGGACTAATCTTTGACTCTTAGACAAGTCTGGCACAATCATCCAATGGTCAAAAACTGTGCTGGCCACGTCCTTGCGACAGCTGAGGGATGGGAAAGGAAGATTAGTTGGACACCAAAGAGGTGTGTAGAGACCTCTACGTTCTCTCTGGCCTAGGTATTGCTGTGTGCGTTGATGATGCAAATGATGCACAAATGCGCTTCAATCGCGGTAACACAGTGTTACCAAAGACAACTTAGCAGCCATAGCCAATATCACCGCCAACCTAAGATTCAAAAGCCCCCGCTGACATCGGGTTACTCGTTAGAAAATCTTACCGCATTTGGTGCTCCCGCATTTGATATTTGCGTTCTGAATGCACACAGCAATATCTCGGGAATTTGGGCGTTGTTAGTGGAAGGGTTAACTCCAAAGGAGACGCTTGGCACACACAATATTATTTGGTTATGTTGAGACAGCTATGTCTAACAAAGGATTGACCAAAAAATAAATAAGAGTGGCCAAAGGCATTTTCGAATCAAGTTCCAAAGAGATTTCCGAGAAAATTCACAAAGAAATTATCGAACGGATTTTCTTAGGAATAGTGGAGAAAATTTCCATATAAATTACTGGAAGAATTCTCAAAAGAATTCGAAAGAGTTAACATAAAAATATGGAAGGAATTCTCACAGTAATTGTCGTAGAATTTTCAAAATATCAAATTGAACGAATATTTTCTTGTTCTTTCAAGTGATGAAATAGTTGATTAGGCATGTCCACTTTCCAAAAATGTTTTTTTGATTCTTAACTCCAACCTATGTTTTGATTAGTATCACTGGTCGAAGTCAAAATTGAAATTGTTAAGTTTATGAATCGTATTTCTAAAGTTCTCCATTCCGGGAGCAGCGTAACATCCTCTAACCGGTCACGTACACCGCATGGCTTGCCCCACACACACGTGCTGTGGTCCGTCACGAGCATAATCATCACCACCCGTCGTCGTCGTCGTCGAGAGCAACGAAAGAACTCTTGCTACTCAACATAGGTAGACGTGTTGTAGATGGATGTTGAATAAGTAGCATATCTACAGAGCATACATATCAACATCTACACAAATGCAGCGTCATCATCACCGGGAGGCGCAGTCAAACAACGCAGTGACCAAGCCGAATGAATATCTAGCGGAGTTTTCGAGTTTCATCGTCCACCTTCTTTTTTTGTGGCCCTCCTGGCTTCTCTCGTGCTTGGTGTGGATCCACCTCTACAAAGTTCAAGTGAAAATAGTACATAATATATGTATCTCTCTGCATGTTCAAGGGAACATGGGAGCGTAGGAAGAAGCATTACAATTCGATTTGTTCCCATATGGGAATCATCATGACGGTGCTTAATGCTGGCTGGGCCAGGGTGATTTATTAGAATGGAATTCAATGCGATGAATTGAACAGGAAATAGTGGATCTGTTTGACACAGTCATCGGTGATTCCAAGTACTGTTTGGATTGGATTTTCACATCCTTAAATTTTGAGATGAATATTGAATAAGGTACGATCTTTAACTTTAATGACCGTTCATGCCCGAGCAGGTGACAATAGCTGCAGAATACCAAACTCAAGGTTGAAGGTTGAAGAGCCCTGCATAAGAGGTATAATACCTAAAATAATAACTTGTGTATGTAGCGGCAGCATTACGATGAACACCATAATAATAAGTACGTGCGCAGGACGAAAGATTTCCAGTCCCTTACCTCCAAGAGATTGAGGAGGAGGTTGGCCAATTGAAAAACAACAAAGCCGCTGGAGCAGATCAACTACCAAACGAGCTTCTGGAATACGGAGGAGAAGCACTGGTGAGAGCACTACACTGTGTCATTACCAGGGTTTGGGAGGAGGAAGTATTACCGGAGGAGTGGATGGAAGGTATCGTGTGTTCCATCTACAAAAAGGGCGATAAGTTGGATTGCGGGAACTATCGTACGATCACACTTCTGACCGCTCCCTACAAGATACTCTCTCAAATTTTATGCCACCGTCTATCACCGATTGCAAGAGAGTTCGTAGGGCAATATCAGGATGGATTCATGGGTGAACGCACTACGATGGACCAGATGTTCGATATCCGCCAGGTGTTGCAGAAATGCCGTGAATACAACGTGCCCACACATCACTTGTTCAACGATTTCAAAGCGGCGTATGATACAATCGATCGAGAACAGCTATGGCAGATTATGCACGAATACGGATTCCCGGATAAACTGATACGGTTGATCAAGGCGACGATGGATCGAGTGATGTGCGTAGTTCGAGTATCAGGGACACTCTCGAGTCCCTTCGAATCTCGCAGAGGATTACGGCAAGGTGCTTGCTGTTCAACATTGCTTTGGAGGGTGTAATAAGAAGAGCGGGGATAAACACGAGTGGGACGATTTTCACGAAGTCCGTTCAGCTGCTTGGTTTCGCCGATGATATTGATATTATTGCTCGTAAATTTGAGACGATGGCGGAAACGTACATCCGACTAAAGAGTGAAGCCAGGCGAATCGGATTAGTCATTAATATGTCGAAGACAAAGTACATGATGGAAAAGGGCTCCAGGGAGGAATCACCGCGCCCGCCACCCCGAATTCATATCGACGGTGATGAAATCGAGGCGGTTGAAGAATTCGTGTACTTGGGCTCACTGGTGACCGCCAAAACGACACCAGCAGAGAAATTCAGAGACGCATTTTGGCAGAAAATCGAGCTTACTTTGGACCCCGCAGAACTCTACGATCGAACAAAGTTCGTGGACCGTCATTCTCCATGGGCACGAAACATGCGTGCTGAGGACCCAATTGATTGATTGATTTGTCTTTATTTAATTGACTTTCAGCTGCTGAGGACCAACGCGTCTTTGGTGTTTTCGAACGAAAGGTGTTGGAAGACCACACAGCACCAATCGGGAGGCTACCGTGGGCGGGTCACGTCATTTGGATGCCGGATAGCAAACCGATGAAAATGGTTCTCGAGAGCCACCCGAACAGTACAACAATCCCGCTTCAACAGTGCATCAAAACTTCAGGCGCACAAGTCTCAAAAAGCAAGCTTCAAACAACAATTCATCTTATTATTCTGTTCTTGCTCACTTGTAATAAGCTTAAAATGAGAAGCTCAGGTGCACTGGTTTAGTTTACGAAGAGTTTTGTGCCCTCAAAATCGTGAGTAGGTGCCAAAGTCGACCATTGTGGCGGCCATTTTGGGATTCTAATAAGTCTGTCCTTAAGGTGAAACATTAAGAAATCCCAATGCAATTTTGCATACAAACTTTAGAGGCACAAATCTGACGATCGAAGCACCGAATCATGCTGCACTTGATAATCCAGGCTTTGCTCACTTGTAAAAGGAGGCAGCTTTTCCAAATCGAGCGCTTTTGTTTATGAATTTTTAAGATTTGTGCTCTTGAAAACGTGAGTAGGGGTCCAAGTCGGCCATTGTGGCAGCCATATTGGTATTCTTTGAAGTTTCTCCTTAAGCAAGTAGCATGGGCGCCCGATATGTGAATATGCAAATCGGCATTACAGTTTTTAGGAATCAAAATGACTGTTAGTTCCTAGTTTCGCAATCTATATGAGTATGAACAATTCCTCCAGATTTTTTTTGCTGCAGTGATTCCATGGATTCCTCCAGAGATTCCTTCAAAAATTCATCTAGGGAGTTCACCAGACATGTCTTCGGGGATTTGCCCTGGGATATCTTTAGAGTATCCTTCAGTGATTGAACCAGTGCTTTTTTCGAAGTTTCCTTCAGGATTTTCTCCAGAGTTTTTTTGTTACTTCTGCAGTTATTCCTTCCGAGATTTCTACAGGGATCCGGTCTACTGGAGATTATTCAAAAATTATTCCAGGATTTGCTTAAAAATTGTGTACAAAATTTCGTCCAGATATTACTGCAGACATTGGTATTTTTTCTGAGATTTTCTTTTATCCAGGTATCCCTATAGAAATTCTTCCAGGAATTCGCTGAGAAATCTCAGCTGAGACTCTCTAAGGAATTACTCCAGGGATTCACTCGGAAAACCCTTCTGTAGTTTTTTCAGGAACAATTTTGGGGTTTATTTTAAAAAATGCCTCTTCTTAGGATGCTTTAAAGAACTTCTTCTGGAATTCTTCCAGAAAGCAATCCAAGATTTCCTCTAGGGATTGTTTAGAGATACTCTTAGGAGTTCCTTTTGTGATTGCTTCAAAGATTCCTCTTGGGGTTTCTTCAGAAACTCCTTCAGGTATTCCTTAAGGAACTGCTACACGGATTCCTTCAAGAGTTCCTCTACGTGTTCTTTTTTTTTAATTCTTCAGGTATTTCTGATTTTAGATTTCCTCAGGAAATTCAGAAATTTCTTTGGTACTTCCTCCAGGGATTTCTTCAGAAACTCGTCCTGGAATTCCCTCAGGAATTGCTCCTTGTATTGCTTCACTAATTATTCTGGAGATTTCTCCAGGAATTCCTCCTGGCATTTGTCCAGAATTTCATCCAGGTGTTGCTCCAAGGACTCCTACAGAAATTGCTCCAGGATGTCCTTCAGTAGTTACTCTAGGTATTTCTTCAGGTGTTCCGCCAGGAATTTCTCCAAAATTCGATCCAGGAATTCCTTCAGAAATTCCTACAATAATTCCTCCAGGAATTTCTCCAGGACATTCTCCAGGGCATTCTCCAGGGATTTCTTCAGAAATAATTTCAGGAATTTCTTCAGAAATTCCACCAGGAATTTTTCAGGGATTCCTCGGGGATTGATTTGTCTTTATCAAAGAGACTTTCAGCCCTTGGCTCTCTTCCTCGGGGAATTCTTCCGGAGTTTTCTCTAGCGATTCACCCAGGAATTTCTCCTCTAGAGATTCTCCCAGAAATTCCTTTAGGTATTTACCAGCAATTCCTTCAGGGATTCCTCCAGGAATTCCTCTAGAAACTCCTCCAGAAATTCATCCTAGAATTCCTCCTGGAATTCTCCAGAAACTCCTCCTGGAATTCTCCAGAAATTCCTCCTGGAATTCCTCCAGAAATCCCTCTAGAAAATTCTTCAGAAATTTCTCCAGAGATTCCTCTAGAGATTCCTCCAGGAATTCATTCAAGGATTCCTCCAGGAATCCTTCCATGGATTGTTCCACGGAATTTCCCCAAGAATTCCTCTAGGAATTTCTCCAGAAGTTCCTCTAGGAATTCTTCCAAGGATTTTTCAAGAATTTCTTCAGAAGGTCATTAAAAAGTTTCTTCAGAAATTTATCCAGGGATTTCTCCCAGAATTCCTCTAGGAATGCTCCAGGAAATTTCTCCAGGGTTCCTGCAGGAATGAATTTGGGAATTTTTCACTGATTCGTCCAGGAACTCCTCCAGGGATATCTCTAAGAATACATCTAGGGATTGCTCCGAGAATTCTTCCAGAGGTCCCTCCCAGAGTTCCTCTAGAGATTCCTCCAGGAATCCATCCAAGGATTGAAATTTCTCCAGAGGTGCCTCTAGGTAAACCTCCAGTTATGCCTTCAGAAACTCCTTCTGGGGTTTTTCGAAGAATTCCACCATTGATTTTTCCTGGAATTGCACCAGATATACACTCCCGTTCAAAAGTTTGGGGTCACCCCCTCAAAAACATGTCATTTTTTTAGGCCCATATCTCGGCCAATTTGCGTCCGATTTCAAAACCCTAGGTTTCATTCAAAAGATAATAAGTCAAAGAAACTTTGAACATGATTTAAAAGAAACTTTTTTAAAAAATTTTGTATGTAAACTTAACCCAAAGTTGCCAAATTTTCTAAAAAATGAATATAAACTTAAGGCAGTGTCGCTGGAAGTTGGGTCGACCAAATTTTAAGATGAGAGCGGTAATATGACCCATTTTCTATTAACTTTCAACTGCTTTTTACGGAACTTAGCTAAAAAATCTGAAAAAAAAGTTACTAAGTAAATTAATCATTGATGTCATCGACCAAAAGTTTGGGGTCATCCCTCAATATGATGTATCGGCCAAAAGTTTGGGGTCACTTTCGTAAAACATGGAAAAGTGATTTGTTGATATCTTCGTCATCTATAGTTCAATTTTAATTATTTTTGGCTCATTTCAAAGATAATTAACTAAATTTACGTTTGATGTCTTCAACTTAACGTATTAAAAGATTTTTGTATATAAAAATGTTATGTAAAGTTAGCACATTTTACCACGCTTCAAAAAATGAGGCAACTTTACGTTAAGTTTTAGTATGTAAATTTCAACAAATATGTGTGGTTCAATGTCTATGTAGTAAGTATCATTCATTTTGTTTCAAATAAGCCAAGAAGAGTTAAAATTGAATGAAAGATGACAAAGATATCAACAAATCACTTTTCCATGTTTTACGAAAGTGACCCCAAACTTTTGGCCGATACATCATATTGAGGGGTGACCCCAAACTTTTGGCCGATGACATCAAGGATTAATTTACTTAATAACTTTTTTTCTAGATTTTTTAGCTAAGTTCTGTAAAAAGCAGTTGAAAGCTAATAGAAAATGGGTCATATTACCGCTCTCATCTTAAAATTTGGTCGACCCAACTTCCAGCGACACTGCCGTAAGTTTATATTCATTTTTTAAAAAATTTGGCAACTTTGGGTTAAGTTTACATACAAAATTTTTTGAAAAAGTTTCTTTTAAATCATGTTCAAAGTTCCTTTGACTTATTATCTTTTGAATGAAACCTAGGGTTTTGAAATTGGATGCAAATTGGCGGAGATATGGGCCTAAAAAAATGGCATGTTTTTGAGGGGGTGACCCCAAACTTTTGAACGGGAGTGTACCTTCGGAAATTTCACCAACTTCCAGGGATTCAACTAGGAATTTGTTTATAAGTTAATCCAGGATTTCCGCCACAGATTCCTCTAGGAATTGCTTCAGGGATTTCTCCAGGAATTCCTCCAGGGATCTCTCCAAGAATACCTCTAGAGAATCCTCCAGGTTTTCTTACAGAAGTTCCTCCAAGGATTCCTCCAGAAAATTGTCTACGAATTCCTCCAGGAATTCCTCAAGAAATTTCTTCAGAAATTTCTCCAGGGATTCCTCCCATAATTGCTCTAATGATTTCTCCAGGGATTCCTCCAGATATGCTTTCAGGAATTCCTCCAGGAATTTCTACAGGATTTACTGCAGGCATACCTATCTAGAGATTTCTCCAGGAATTCCGCCAGAGATTGCTCCGAGAGTTCTTCTGGAGATTGCTCCAGGAATTTTTATAATGATTTCTTCTGCAATACCTACTTCTCGGGATCTTTTCAAAAATTTATTCAGGGGTTAGGTCAGAATTTTAGAAATCCGTCCATCATCTTTTCCGGGGATTCACCCGAGATTTTTTCCAGTATTACCTGAAGATTTTGTGAATTACTTGAAAGATTCCTAGAGGAATTCCTCCGCTGATTTATTTTGGAATTTATTAAGATAATTTTAAAGGAGTACAGAAGCCAAGAAATTCTCCAAGAAGTTTTCCAGGATTTTTTTTTTCAGAATGATCTCCTTTCTCTTTGAGGAGTTCATCCATAGATTTATTCAGGAATCTATCCATGAATTCCTTCAAATATACCCCCTGAAGCTCCAGCAATGGAGTTTCTTCAGAAATTCGTCCAACGATGAGAGTAATGATAAGAGAGTCAAAGGAGCGGTAGAAATGAATGAGGATCGAGGTATGTGGAAAACTTTTCTGAAAAGGATCAAGTTCGGAGAAGCAGTAACAAAAGAAAGGATTTGCTGAAAACTGCCAAGACGATGAATATTGCAATGAACATCGGCAAGGCTACCTACAGACTAAGTGTACCAGTTATCGTCATAATGGTTCCCAATTTGGCCGTACTATAGGGTGTCCCAGAAAGTATGGTATGGTAAACTTTGTATAGCGAAAATACAATGATTTTCTTAACAAACAACAATTTTTATATTTTTGTATTTTTATCCAGAGTATTTCAATTGATTCCTGTAAAGAGTTTATACATTAAAAAGGGTTTTTGTATACAGAATGTTTAAAATGAAAAAACATCTTTTAAAACTTCTGCACAAACTACTTTTTTACGGTTTTGCCAAATATCCAAATTCGAAACATTTTTTTCGAATTTTTTTCACATGATACATTTGAAAACATGTTTCCTCAGATGGTTGATTGAAATTTTTTATAAAAATATGTTTTGCCTGTGCGTAAGGGTATTTCAAAATTTTGAGAAATCTGAAAATTTCGCCTTTTCTATTTCTGGATAAGACATGCCCACAGACATTCGAGTTTTGAAACATGTTTTGACGAGAAAAAAAAATCAATCTACACTTTATAAAGCTGAAGCATTTATTTTACTTATAGTGAATTAAAAATGTAATTTTCTGCATGTTGTTATATATATTCAGATGCTTGTTTTCAACTATAAGAAAAACAGGTTTTCAAAAATATCGATTTTGGTGTTTCAATTCATTTTTCAGATCCAAAAGTATAAGTTTTCAATTCAAACAAAGGGTTGTATAATAGATACGCATGTAGAAATACACGGATATATTTTTTGAAATTTTTATCGTGTCTAATTTCATGCGTAGAAAACAATTTGTTAAGCAATGTTTTTGAAAAATATAGCAATTTGTGCTAAGCTTCTGGTATTTTAGGGAATGTTCTACCGCATTCAATCGAAGTGTGAAATGCAAATTTTAATAATTGGCATTTGATGTTGATATATTAAGGCAGGATATGTGTGAAAATAAAGTTTGTTTATGCATCCATTCCCAAATGGCAGAGCTGCAAAGTTGTGCCCATACTTTCTGGGACAAAAACTACTTTCTACTTTCTAGATTCAAAAACTTTCCATCATCTCGAGTGTTTTAAAATCAGGATAAATTTAAATTTTGGCTAATAAAACACTAATAAAAAGTTTAAGGTTTGAAAACATTCCAAAAATTCACTATGGCCAAACAGGGAACCGCAATGAAGATAACTGGTACACTTAGCCTTCAATGAAACGGGTGCAGAGAACATGAGAGGTATAGTGGATAAAAAGTAGGGGAGAGTATAGAAACAGTAGAATAGAATTAGGATAGCATTAACGAGTGAAAGACGATAGGACGAAGTAGCTCCGAGCTATAGAAGATCGAACCAGAGAAAATCAAAAGTACCGGGGATAGTACAAGAGAACATAGTAGATGAAACTGGTAAATAGTCAAATTGAAAACATGTAGCAAGACGTCGAAGGCATCGAGCAAACCGAAGGAGTAGTACATATTCCTCATCTAATAGAAGTTCCAGCAAAGATAGAACAAAATACAGACGATCGAGAGTTTGGAATCGGAAATTTAACTTCTCTGGTTATGACCGATCCATTCAGGTGGAGGATTTTCTTAAATGAATAAAGAAACTTGCTCACCACGAAGGACCTCTAAATAAACAGTCACTTAAAGGGTGAAGCGTTTGGCGGTTCACGAAAGAAGATCGGTTTACTTTATGAATAATATGGAAATGATGAATCAGGTTTAGCCACGGCAATCCAGACAGGGATAGTGGCATATGAGAACAAACAGAGAACTCAAGCAGAAACAACGGGAGTCATTTATCGCATACGACACTGAAATTGGAAAACTAAATCAGTGTTTGGAAAGACCTTTCTCGTCTAGAACACTACATATTCGAATTGATATGTGAGAATATGCGTCCCCATAATAGATCGAAGCTTTCTGTGATCGATATTGAAGACCTATGTTCGGATTTAATTTAGAAACTAGTCCTTGAAATCACCGTATGTCGTTACAGCTGATCAAAGCTAAAAATAGTTTTTATATTTAGGTTTCGGTATGCTTAACTTAAGTTTCTACTACTTACATTTTGGTTTTGAATCCGTCCCCCTCTTGCAAATGGCACTCGTATTCTGATGGCAACAGATCGAATTCCTAATATTCATTATAAGGATACAAATTGTATATATAGTAGGTTTTATGAAATTTTTGGGTTTGTAGATTATCAATTCAGTTAAATTCTTATGTCTAATTTTGAACTTACAGTGAATTAAATGTGTAAATCTTCTCTGATACTCGACGTTCTATTCAAACCTAACCTGTTTGGCAAACGGCATCTAGTTATTAAGAATTTAGATAGTTTTAAGCAAAAAAGTTTATGTAATTCATTGTAACTCACTTGAAAATCAGTTTATATATTCAAATAAAGATTTCAATTTTTTCCGAAACTTTAAACTTTAAATTTAATCGATTTTTAATTATACTGCACAAGAAATTTCCACGTTATGCAATAGTATCTAATTTCAGTTTTGTTTTGGTTCTAGTATTACGTAATTATCTGCACGTTTCTATATCATCTGTCACCAGTCAACTTTCTCGCTGTATTGTTCGGTCGATCCATTGTTGCACAATCCAGCAGGGATGTTGTGTTGCGCCCAGTGGTTTTGATCGGAACAACCTGGACCATTTGATCGAGGTCAATCATCAAATTGATGCAAACGGTCATTCAATGTACAAGAACAGGTCATGGTTTGAGACCAGAGATTCACCATCTGGGGGCAGACGATGATTCTTATAAATACTATTGTGAGGGAAGGCAATCTACCGTCAAGGCGCCATTCACCGTGTGCCTTCGAATATTTTTTCATTATTTCCATATTATGATTGAATGGTATGACAATTTCCCTTCAATTTCATCAATACAACACTAATGTATTGTTACCATGTCAAAACGCTCATTAGAAACATTTAAAAGTATCATTTTGACACTAAAGTGTGTTTACATGCAGCGGGTTTCTGCTCGTTCACTGCATTCATAGTGAAAAAACGAAAACTGCGCTAAGGTGATTCAAGCGATAAACTAAATGTAGTAACGTTTTTATTCCACCAAGAAGCAATTAAATTCACATATCAGGTATGTGTTTTGCATTACCGAAGTAAGTTTAACAAGAAAGTACGATTACTCGTACTTTTTAATTGAAACAAAAAGGCACGGTAAATGGGTACCCTGAAAATCAATGGTCTCCATTCACCGTGCCCCATATTGTCCCATATATCTAGAAAATTTGAACATCCGTTTTTCTAGTAAAATCTTGCAAGTTATTACTAGAAATGAATTTAAACGAAGAAAATTCCCTTGGCTGGGTTGTTATGATCATTTTTAAACAAAGTAAAATAAAATTTCTCATACACGGTGAATGGGTCCCTACTACCACGGTGAATGGTGCCCTCATTTGTCCCGAATCCTCTTAGATCCACGGTGAATGGTGCCTTGACGGTAATTTTAATTTTTACATTTTGAAAATTTAGCTTGAACGAGCTCACCAATTCTTACAAACTTTTCTTCATTACTTGGTTGCTGGACTTGACATCTGATTGACAAAAATATTCACATGGAACAAACTCGCTTTGTACCGACTTCAAGATCATCAGGATTTATGGAGCCCATAAAAAACAATAAAATAGGAACAACGACCCTCGACTATGGATAAAACAGAGAGCAGCACATAAAAACGTCAAAAAATTTCATAACACGAAGATAATCCATCGGGGATAAAAAAGACGCCCATAAACAGAAGGTAATTTCAATAAAACTGTTGAGAGTTTGTCCTAATGCATGGAATGCAATGGAGCCACGTCATGGAAATGTGCATCTTCGCTTTTAATGACTGCTTCTGAGAAAATCAGTGTTCTTGAAGCTTGATGCGAAAGACAAGTTCCCTTGTAGGCGCATCTCAGAACAATGAAGTCGTAAAATATTCAGTCATGATAACATTACAAAATTGTCACCGCTATTCAGGATAAGGAACTTTCTTCAAAAAGCTTTGAATAAGTTGAAAAAGAGACAGGAAATTTATTCATGTTTTCATTGAGAATATTTTTTGTGGTTTTCAGCTCAGCTCCAAATGTTTGATCTAGTCGATTTTATTGAAGTTGTTTGGCCAGATATCAAAAGAAAATTTGCATCAAGACATAGCGTAATTTGAAGTATAATCCCGAACCAATCTATCTTATGTTTTGAAAATATGCATTAGGACAATAAACCATTAACAGTTCCGATTCCCCCTCAAACTGCAAAACACTCCATTGGATTATGCAACACCAACAATAGATCGGATGGTAGCATTGCTGCAAGTAAGCATACAGATTCACCTCGTTGTTCATTATTGAATGATGGATTCGGATTATTAGCTTCGTTCGATTCCCATCATCAAACAGCCGCACACAATCAATCTCGTTTCGATTCGGCTCGTCTTTCTCCCCGTCTCGGTTCGTCTCGACTCGTCTCGTCTCGTCTCGTTGTCGAGGAGTAGCCGTTCGCGTTTATTGTGTTGATGTAATCTATTATTAAATTAGAAACGCGTGCAGCAAACACCGCATTTAAAATCCACTCTTCATATTTTTTCAGTTACCTTTCTTGGCGGAAAGGTTCTGAATCGCTTGTGGAGAATTAAAATCAATACAAAATATACAGAATAAAACAATAAAAAAGAACAACCTCAAATGTTCTTCAAGAAGTTGTTTAAGGAATCTCAACGTATAACCCAATGGATTTTCCAAACGAATTGCGAAAAGCGTTGGCCGAAGGAAATGGCAAAATAAATTTTCTAGGAAAGAAGTTTTTGATTAAAAAATCCAATGGAGTTAAAGAATGAACTTGGGAAAGAGGAGGGATCGCCATATATTTTTTTTTTCATTTCAGAGAACGCGTGATGCCGTTTACTTAAGTCTAAGCTTTGAGCTAGGGCATAAGGCAAAGTTAACTTTCAATGGTCCATCTCAGGTATCAGGTACTGATCCGTCGGCTCCAGAGGCACGTTCTCTTCCATTTGGGAAATTTGTGTCATCGCCATGAACACGATCCTATTTCCCTGATGGAGAAGGGAAGGCAAAAATGATGAGACAGGGTAGAGGACCGGTAAGGGAATAGGATCGCGCATAAGCATACCACAGTTCACAATGGGTTCAAACAGCGCCCTGAAAAGGGCACTCTGATAACCCATAAAGCGTAAAGAGAGCCTATAGCTCTTTACCACAGCAGGTCCAGAACAACAGAATATCCTGAAGATTCAGGTTCCTGAAGTCACTTTCAGTTCATAAGGGTTAACCGATTACTCGGAAACGCAGTTGCGCAAAAACTGGACAGTTACATACCAGATGATACGAAGTTCCATAATCGGATTCACAGTTATCACATGCAAATGAATCAGCTTGCTGAATATTCGCCATGTGATAGCTGAGTCGGCAGTGGCCAGTCAATGCTTTGACCAGAATGCTGCAATTCTGCTTTGACAGATTTGTAAGATACTTCGCCACCCTTGGAGATGGCTCAGTACAGTACAATTTGGTTTGACGATATGACTCTAAACTATTCCAGTACTGTCTGTTTTGAGTGGCAGCCCAGGTGTGAATCTGAAGCTTTACCCAACACTTCGATATCGGAATAGCTGGCTCAGGGCCAATGAAGACATGTGGTGCTCCAGTGCGAGCTAACTCATCAGCCAATTCATTTCCATTCATTTCCAGTGCCGGGGCCCGTGGCGTAGTTGGTCACACGTTCGCTTCATATGCGGATGGTCATGGGTTTGATTCCCAGCCCCGGCACTTGCAATTTTTCGTCAGTTGCTTTTCCTCGAGAGCAACTGACACTGACCCTCTTCTGAGCCCCATGGCTCAAACGGACCCGGATACCTGGACATCGGTGAACTGCTACTCATAATGGACCCCCAATCAGACTGGAAAAGGAACAACAGCCATCCATCATCATCCTTGTGCTCATCATTCTACTAGGTATGAAGTAGAAAAAGTGAAAGCAGCAGAAAGGCAACCAGTTCGATAAAGTAGAATAGAATCAAGGCACTGTACAAAAATGTAAGTGCAGCTGTCAAATCGCTCACGTAGTGCCCCAGTGGACAATAGAGCTGTAAAATTAGATTAAGTGATTAAGAATAAAAAAAAATTCATTTCCAGCGATGGAAGAATGGCCAGGCACCCATACAAGGTGAACAGCGTTTGTTGAATTCTGCTCCTCGATTAGAGTTCGGCAAGCGATAACTATCTTCGACCTGAAATTGACCGAAACAAGTGCTTTAATAGCAGCCTGGTTATCAGAACAGCTATCTGAACAGAAGTATATGACTTTGCTCATTACGTGCTGCTGAAGTGCTGATTGCAATCCGCACATAAGAACAAAGATTTTGGCCTGAAAAACGGTGTAGTGTCTACCTAGTGGATAAGACTAATGCAGTCTTAGCTCACGAGAATAAACACCAGCACCTGCTTGATCTTCGAGAAGGGAGCCATCAGTGCAACATACGATGCCGTCTGAAATACTTCTCTCCAGATAACCAGATGTCCACTCTTCCCGGGAAGGGAATTTCGTGGAGTAAGGACAACTTCGTCCCAATTCACCAAAAGTGGAAACAACGAGATGTGTGTTGAACTGCGGTTCACAGGAGTTTCCTCTAGTAAACCGAGTACCCATAGGCGGTAAGTGCATGCAAGTGCTTCTTGTTTGAGTTGAATGTGTAGTGGGGCAACGCGAAAGAGAACTTCGAGCGCTGCCGTTGGAGTGGAGGAGAACGCTCCAGATATCGCCATTAAGCACATCCTTTGGAGATGGCCTAATTTTGATTGGACCGTTCTCACTTCGCCCTTTTGCTACCACGCAAGATATCCATAGGCGAATATTGGTTGAACAACAGTTATGCAAATCCATTTGATATACTTGGGTTTTAGACCCCAAATTGTACCAAAGGTTCGCCGGCATTACCCGAAGGCCATACAAGCTTTCTTGATTCTGAACTTAATATGAGTTGTCCAGGTAAGCTTGAAATCAAGAATGATTCCAACGTACTTTACCCGTTCAGTCGCATTGATTTCCGATTAAAAGAGACGCAAAGGTCGAACACCATTACGGTTTAGCTTTTACGTGAAAAGAACAATAGATTTTTTTTTATCTGTATTAACGAGATTTTTAGACCTGGGCTAGTTCATCTCGGGACCCACGCTTTACTTCCCTTCCGAAGGAAGAACTCACATTTTGCGAGTTTGTCGGGAGTGGGATTCGATCCCAGGTCCTCGGCGTGATAGTCAAGTGTTCTAACCATCACACCAGATCCGCTCCACGAAGAACAATAGATGCTTTACTCGGATTAACCGAAAGGCAATATTGGCGACACCAACCCTCAACTACCTGAAGGGCGCTTTGCATCAGGTCGAAAAGGGTGGTGATACACATACCAACTAACAATGCTAGGTAATCGTCGGCAAAACCATAAGTAGGAAAACCGCTATTATTGAGCTGCCTCAATAGCGTATCTGCTACGAGATTGCACAAAAGCGGTGACAAGACTGCCCCTTGGGGGCATCTACAAACACTCAATTTCCTAGTCCCTGCTAGACGCAATGTCGAGAAGAGATATCGGTTTTTGAGCATTTGATGAATACCATGACTCCGTGCGGCTTCCAATATGGCATCGAAAGGCACATTGTTAAAGGCACCCTTGATATCTAAGAAAACACCCAAACAAGATTGCTTTTGAGCGAATGCTTTCTCGATATCGTAAGCAACCTTGTGTAAAAGAGTCACAGTGGACTTAAAAGATTGGTAGGCGTGTTCACATGAAGAGGCACGTTGGCCAGATGAACATCACGGATGTGATGATCCACAATGCGTTCTAAGCATTTCTGAAGAAAAGTGGTCAAACTGATAGGTCTGAAACTCTTTGCTTTTTCATACGACGCACGACCCACTTTTGGAATAAACTTTACAGTAATATCCCGCCAGGATTTGGGAATATACAGTCATTGCACAATTATGGGTCACACACAATTATTAGTCACTTTTCACTTTAATAGATGAATACTAATTAATTGTAAGCTTTTGTTAGCCATTATCATTTTTCGTTTAAAAGTTGATTTGTTTTGTGACACTATACGTATCGCACACGGGCTTATACGTCCAAACATACATATTTTCTATATTTTTTGTTCGGCGCAAAACTATCTATCAAAGTAACGCTTCGATTGTGAATATCGGAAAGTGCGTGGGCTGCTTTCGTAAGCTCTTTAAAAGCGAGTTTCAGTGATTTTCAAGTGCAAAATGGTATCGTCACCAGAACAAAGGTATAATTAACGTTCTAAATGTAATAATTCATGTAACTGCAGCTAATTAAAGCTTATTTCAGGCAAAATTTAAGTGACTCATTATTGTGCCAAGGAACACCGAGAATCACACAATTATGGGTCACTTTTTGTGCAGCATAATATTGACAGTTCTGTGTACATGGGCATTGCATACTTTTAGGCGTTTATCGGTGGTTGTGTTGAAGATTTTGTCCCCAGTTTGAAAAAATGATTCCAAATCGTGAAAACACGCTTCGTTAAGAGGTTTGAGACCAGTTTTATATTCGACTATAGTTGATCTATCGAGAATAAGTGATCATTCATTGAAAAAATGGACAAAACATTATTGTTCAGCCGATTCCTTTTGAGTGACCCATAATAAGCAACAAATTGACCCATAATTGTTACACAGCCAATTTTGACCCATTATTGTGGATTTCATTATTCACCAACATTTTAGTCATTTTCACCGTCTAAAGTGAATTTTGCAAGCAAATTTTTATATAAAACAATAAAAAGGAGTTTTAATGAAGAGAATATAAAATAAAAATAATGAAAGTGTTATTTTTGTATGTAAAACGACTCATATTATGAAATGATTGTTCCTTGAGTGACCCATAATTGTGCTATGAGTGTACCCTGTAGCAAAACTGCAAACAAGTAGTTGTTTCAAAACATGTTTGAAATGATCAAATCCCTTCTGAAGCAAAATAGGATAAATCCCATCTGCCCCAGGAGGTTTGACAGGAGCAAAGCTATTAAGTGCCCACTCAATCGATACTCCGAGCCGAAGCCAGGGAATCGTAACTACAAGAAAATACATCAGGATCATCCGAAGATGTAATATGTGTGGATATGTGTGGATCCAGGGAAGTGTGTGCTGAATAAGCATTTCAGAATTTCCTCATCAGAGGAAGTCAGATCACCGACGAACCGACGTGACAGCTAGAACAAATAAATTCAAATTTGTTGTCCGCGACGCCATGATGAAAAATATCCGAACACTATCGCCACCTCTATAACGGCTCGCGATGGTTTGATATCTCGACACCGAACCCCCGTGTGTTCATATAGGAAACGGTTCGCGTCTGCGCTGATTTGACAGAAGCGATCGCTCGCTTCGGTGGTCGACCGTTAAATTTGGGAGGGACACTTTAGAATCACCACTGTCACGTCGGCTCGTCGGTGGTCAGATCGCCATTTGGCAAACGAAGTTCGTTCACTCGGAAATCCTTAGATTTTGCAAGAATTTATTTAACCGACTGACTTCACTCAAACTGGAAACATTTGTACAAAGTTTTTTCAAGGTTTTTCCAGCCGGATCGTTCAGCAGACAGCAGAGCTTTCCTGTAAGCCTTGCGGGCCGACCTGAAAGCCTCCGAATCAGCCGAACGTCGTCTGTTACAACTCTTTCTACATTGTTTCATGAGTTTCGCCAGATCAGAGTTCCACCAAGGGTTGTGATCTTCACAGATCATAGAGGGCATGTTTCTTCAAAAGCTTCCATGATGGAGGTCGTTGTAGAATCAACGGCATCATCTAAATCACTTGGAGTGTCAATGAATGGTGAATATCCATGAAATTTGGCTGCAACCAAATCGATAAAGTGTTGGTTGACCGGGGGTTCCTGAAATGCAAAGTTTGAGAAGTAACATTCACATGTTTAAAAAAAGATACAGTGATGGTCAGATAAAGATTCTTCATCTGACACATGCCAATTTGTCAGCTCGTGACTAACTCTACTAGAGAAAAACGATATGTCTAATACTTCCTCTCTAGCAGATACAATGAAGATTGGGCGGTTGCCTATGTTAAGTAATCCAAGATCTGTACTACTTAAGTATTCCATAAAACTCGAGCCTCTCATAATAATGTCTGAGCTGCCCCAGATGATATGGTGAGCATTAGCATTTCTGCCAACAATTAGCGAAAGACCCTTTGAAGTGCAGAATGCGATGACTTGCTTGAAAGCATCTATAGGGGATGGTTCATCATGCGGTAAATACACCGAACAATAGACGTGTTTCCTGTTGAGATTTCCAACAGAGACTTTAATTGTGATGAGTGTAGCGCAGTATGACACGCGAGTTTGTCATTTCATTTTGCTTGAAAGTAGCAATCACCGGGTTCACAAGGTTTCCTAGATAGAAATTTCCCTTGCGAAAGTAAGGTTCTTGTACTAAGGCCACTACCCGAGCAGAAGGGCATACCTTACAAATACCATGCGAGGAGCAACATGTGCTCCAATACATAATATTGTTATTGCTGCGTTATTCTACGAAATGTTATGAGAACATTACAACAGCAGTTGGAGGTATTTGAGAAGACTTTGGTCACAGACAAACAGACGTAACACTCTGCAAAATGACTTGGCACATGCATTTAACGCTCAATTCAAATTGCATTTGATTTGCGCGATCCTTCCACCAGATGCGCTAGTGTTCGATCACTTTGACGTTTGCCAGTGTACACGTTGCTGAATGATGCAAACGAAAATTACAGGCGCTTTGTTTATTAGTGTGCGTGTTAGATAAACATCAAATCGAAATCCATCATGGCCGCAGTGTCGCGCGCGGTTCTACCAACAGGTGGCACTGTGATCATAAAAAAGACACCGGGCAAAAGTTTTTGAGGAATTTCCTTTAAGAGTTACGTCTGTTTGTCTGTGCTTTGGTATTGATGTGGTATTTGTCGGTTTAGCAGTGAAAATAGCCAAAGAACAAGATTTGCTATTACGTCATGAAGTCATCGACCAAATGAAACATTTAATAACAAGAACAATTATTAGTTTGTTATTCATTAACTTTGGGATAATAAATACAGCACTTGAAATTTTAGGTATGCATTCATTATTGAAATAACAAGACTTGGTATTTTCTAGGTGCTATTTATACAAAATTTTGGTATTCGTGTTTGTTATTTTGCCTCTTATTACTTCCTAATGAAGGGCATATCTAGGTATGGTAGTATTTAAGATAAATGCCTTGATATGTTAATAATAATAGATAAATCTTGGGGTTAGAAGCGTAAATCTAGTTAATAGTAACTAGAAGCTAAAAACTGGAAAATAAAAGCTAGAAGCTAGAGACTGGGAACGAAAAGCTAGATGATAAAGTTCAAAAAGCTAGAAGTTAAAAATGAGAAACTTAAACCTATATACTACAAGTCAGAAGTTACATAGAAGCTAAAGCAAGACGCTAGAAGCTGCAAGTTTGAAATCAAAAGCCTTGGGGCTTGTAGTTTGTAGCAACTAGTTTCTTGATTCTAATTTGTAACTTTTGGCTTCCAGTGTTTAACTTTACAATTCCAGCTTCTAGTTTTTTGTTACAATTTACTTCCTTTTTTCGTCTGGTTTCTAGTTGTTAGTTATCAGTCTATGTAGCTTCCAGCTTCGTGCTTTACGCTTCTAGTGTGTAGCTCACAGCTTCTAGCTTCCTGTTTTAAGCTTCTTGATTTTTGCTTTTGACTTTTAGTTTCTGATTCCTAGTTTTTGTTGATTTAGCTTCGTGTTTCTAACTTACTGCTTTTAGTTCCCGGCTTTTATCTTCTTATTTCTAACTTTTAGCTTCTATTGTTTGATTTTTAGCTTTTAGCTTTATGCTTCCAGCTTCTAGTTTGTAGCTTACAGCTGCTTGCTTCTTTGTTTTAGCTTTTAGCTTTTTGCTTTTATTTTCTTGTTTTAGCTTCCTGCTTCTGAGTTTAAGCCTTTAAGTTTGTGGACTCTAATTTATAGCTTAAATGTATTTGTTGCTTTCAACTTATAGCGTATCAACTTTACATTTCCAGCTTCTAGTTTATAAGTAATTGCTTTAAGCTTCTAGCTTGTTGTCTCTGGTTTTTAGTCTTAGTTCCCAATTTTGGTTTTAAAAATTCAGCTCCTGGTTTCTACTGCTTTGCTACTAGTTATACATCTTATTGCTAAAGTTTAAAGCTTCCAGCTACTAAGTGTTGCTTCTAGTTTTCTAGATTTATCTAGTAGCTTGAAATTCATTGTAGGTTCAAATTTATGGCATTCAGTTCCTAATTGTTATCTTCACAGAAAGAAATCATGAAAATTAAACAGTACGTAAGTTAAGCATCGACTCAAAATTATAGCAGAAGCTACAAAATTACAGTCATTTACCGAGAGATGATACTGCCCGCTCAGTAATCAGCCAATCATGCGTATATATACGTATATATGCGTATACTGTTTACATTTTTTGAGACATATTCGCTTGAAATTTACATGCAGTAACGTAAACGAGGACAGCGACGCTCAGTCGTCTGCCTCGTTGCGGAGACTGCTCTCTCGCTCTCTGCGGCCGAAGCGGTACAACAGTTTAGGGTGAAACATGTTTATCTTTGATTGCCTTCTCTTCAGCTTGGTGAGACAGCCTACAGGGGTTAGGCGTGAACTCTCACTCGGAAGATCTGAGTTCGATTCTCGTATGAAGATTTTTTAAGTTTCTCTGAAAAGTCGGTGCTTAAATAAACACTTTTCTCTCAGTAATCAGCAGTGTAATTTTAAGATCACACATAAATTTCTATCGAACACGATGGAGGTCAATTTGTTACATTCAGTTCGCCATAAATTTACAGATTTTGTTCGTACTGTGTTGAACATTCTAACTGCTTTTAGCTTTTCGTTATTAGATTTTAGCTTCTGACTTTAATTATTTAGATTTTAATGCATAGTTTTTGGTTCGTTTCTTTTATTATGCCTCGACTTTTTTAGTTCTAGATTTTGACTTTTTTTATCTAGATCGAAGCTCTCACCATTAAGTTTCTACTCTTTAGTTTCTGGTTTCTAGTTTTAATCTCCCAAATTTCATCAATTAAGCTTTTTTCGACAATAGCTGTTAGATTAAAACTTCCAGTTTCTGGGTGTTGGCATCAAGCTTCTTACTGGACCATCTAGTTTCTAGATTCTTATGTCTAGCTTTCAATTTCCTAAATTTCATCTATCACAAGATAGATCCCAGAAGGTCCCAGAAACACAAAAAAATGGAAGTTATAAACTAATAGCAAGAAGCTGAAACAAGAAGCCTAAAGCTGTGAGCAAGGCAGACATAAGAAGCTTAAAATTGTAAAGTATAAATTGGAAGTCAGAAGCGTGATGTTAAAAAATGATTATAAACCAGTACCCATAAGACAAAAGCATGAAATAATATTTTAAAAGGTAAGCACTGGGAGCTTAAAATTAGACTCTTGAAGATAAAAGCTAGAGCTAAAAATGCCAAAAAAGCTAAAAGGGTTAAAAAAATCAGAAGGTGAAAGCTTGTAGTAAAAAGCAAGATGCTAAAAATTGTAAGTTACAAATAAGGAGCTGGAAGAGTAAAGTTAAAAGCTAAAAGATAGATCATAAAAGCCAGAAGCAAATGCTTAGAAATTGCAAGTTATAAACTAATGGCTAAGACGCTAAGAACTAGAAACAAGAATCGAAAAGTTAAAAAGTAGAAACCCGAAACTGAAAGCTAGAAGCTAAAAACAATAAGCTGAAAGCTGTATGCTACAGACTAGAAGCTGCAATCGTCAAGCTAAAAACTAGAGTTGGAAGCCACACTTAGCTATAGGCTATGAACTAGAAACCATACGCTAAAAGGCAAAACAATGGAAGCAAAAGACTAGGAACCAGGAGCCAAAAGCTTGAAGCAAGAAATTAGAAGAAAGAAGCTCAAAGTTGTAAGTAACAGTACCACATTGTAATCCAGAAGTTAGATGCCAGAATCTGCAAGCAACAAGGTAAAACTAAGAAACTTGAAGCAAAGACCTAGAAGCTGAAAGCTATAAAATACCAATATAAAATAATAAAAAACAAATGTAAACCAAAAGCGAAAAACTCAAATTAAAAAGCTAGAAGCGAGAGCTTAGAAGCTGACAATAAAATGCTAGAAGTTAACAGTTCAAAGCAATAAAGCTGGAAGAAAAGTGTGACAAGCTACAAGCTTGAAGCTAGACACTCTGGTAACCAATCGTTAGTAGAAAGACATGAAATTATTAAAATATGAAGAAGCTGGAAGCTTAAAGAAATACGTACAACCGATAGCTTCAATTTGAAAGTAAGAGGATGATTTCAAACGCTAGAAGCTAAATACAATTTAGAATATTTATTTCCACTAGGTGAATAGATCACAGATTTTTTTATTCTTCTTCCCGTATTCACCCAAGCTTCAAAGGGCACGAGAAGCATCCTTCCTGTATAGGTAGATTCTCCGTGGGTGAAATATTCCCCCATCTGTTCACACTACTCAGTCAGTGCACCCAGTACCATCGGTGTTGCACTGCTGGCAGAGGGGTAGGCTGCCAGCAGTCGGATTACGCGGTGGTGGTGTGGAAATTGAGTTTTTCCAGTCAAACCCCTCTCGCGCTAGCAAAATTGCACGCACACAGCCACACGCTTGAAGCCTGGGTTCCTGACAGCCCAGTAGTGCCAGTGGTGGATTCGACGATTTTCGCTTTGATGGGAAACTGACTGACTTTCCCCCTTTTGGTTTTCTTTGGGCCGGCGATGGTGGCGGTGGTGATGGTTCGAAAACGTTTCCAGAATAAATACTTACACGAAGGGGATGATGGCAAGTTTTTCCCCAATGGTAAGCTATCGAATGTCGACGAGGATGATAAGGACGATAGACTACTTCCTGCTCTTCGTTATCTTGTAAGTCGTTTTGTACACGGCAGTTTAAAGCTCGTAAAATTTCGATCGATTGTTTGGGACCTTTCGAAAAGCGCGATTGCCAACAGGGTGTCGTTGGGATACAATTTATTGGCAGCACCTGAATTGGGTGAATTATGTGTTTAAGATGTAGCAAAATCGCTTGCTTTATTGCGATGCATGTTGTAAGCAATTGAGTACTGCAGAGCAACTGATTGACATTTCATTACACATAGGAAAACTTTGTTTGAAGTTTTCGTCAAACATAGCATTTTGTAGGCGGCCTTCAAAATGGCGATCACTCTGAAGTTCTCACATTCCAAATGGTCGCCTTTCTTGTGAATGGGACTGACTACCCCTTCTTTCAATTTCTCCGGTAGCTGTTCGGTTTCCCAGATCCTGACTACTAACCGGTGTTGAAGTTGGTCAACTTATCTTAGTAGAAGTCAACTCCACTTCTTCGATCGATTCACCCTAGACGTCCAGCGTAATGTCGTCAGCAAAGCCAACGTTCTCCACCAACACCGGGAACTCTCAACGCCTCATCGTACATGACATTTCATAACACCGGAACCAGGATGAAACCTTGCAGGACTCATGCGGTTACCCAAGCAACACACATGTTATATAAGAGTTACGACAGCGCAAGTTTTGGTTGTAAAGAAGTAATTGGACGTAATTCTAACATTGTGTTGAAATTACGTCAAATAAACTCGTCAAAACTTGCGCTGTTGTAACTTTTATATAACATAACGTTGCTTGGATATTTGAAAGCACTTCCAACCCACCTCCGTGTCGTAAACTAGTACTCGATTCTGGAAGGGTGTCCGGCCATTTGGCCGAATGCCGTTTGGCCGAACGCCATTTGGCCGAATGCCATCTGGCCGAAAGGGTCGTTTGGCCGAATGCCGTTTGGCCGAATCATGATCAAAAGAATTCAGAGGAAGTTTTTGACATTCTAATTGCCAATATGATTATCAGAAGTATTTCCTTCTTTTAATCATAGGCTATTCTTTCTAGTTTTAATATTCAGGGATTAGTTGGCGTTGAAACTGCCAATATATCAACAAAGATTTTTCCTTCTTTGAATCATAGGCTGTTCTTTCGAGTTATACTGAGACGGGGAACAGTGGTATGGTCACTTGACTTCATCATTTATTTTTCGGCCAAACGGCATTCGGCCAAATGGCATTCGGCCAAATGACCCTTTCGGCCAAATGGCGTTCGGCCAAACGGCATTCGGCCAAATGGCGTTCGGCCAAGTGACCTGGAACCTTCTGGAAGTAACCACCGAGGATCTTGTAAAGGTGGCCGGGTATCTCCAGACGCAAGAGCGCATCGACAATAGCTGGTCAACTGGTGCTATTTAACGCGTTTATTATATTCAGTGTCTCTACTGCATAGTAGCGAATGCCCCTTCTCTAACGCTGGAGCAGTATCTCAGTGGTTTTGTAACCGACAGGAGAGCGTCTACGATTGACCTCATTTTCCGAACTCGAAAGACCATTTACACTCTCGATGTGCCTCAACATTATATTGAGGATAATCTTTTCGAGCACCTTCCCGCCTTATCGATCAAGTGTATTGGTCTATATGCCGACGGGTCTCCGAGTGGGTTACCCGCCTTTGGCAATAGAACCAGGCTCTGCCTCTTCCATACTTCTTGCAAAACTCCTTCGTGCAGGTTTTTCTGCATAGCAGACCTGAACATCTCTGGAGCTTCTGCAATAGCTAATTTTAAGGCCAGTTTTGGAACTCCGTCCGCACCTGGGGTCTTACCTACGCTAAGGGACTTTAGCAGCCATCACACCTCTCGTCTTGACCATCATGATCCTGTAGGCATCGCATCACCCAACGGATTTGCATTGGCACTCTGACAGAGACCCTCAAAGCGTTCCTTTTTGATTGCCACTTGGCTCGCCCTTGTCTCGGTCTCCATCGTGGCATTTGCAGCGGTGAACATCACCCGCCGTTCGTTTCACTCTTCCTCAGGTCGTGATCGCTGCATCCGCCGCCTGGCCTGTAGGCAGGCGCGGTGCAGGTCCGCAATCGCTTGAATCCACCAGTAAGCCGGTGGTAAGCCGGAGAACGTGCCTCTTGAGCCGACCTACTGATACCTGAAGCCGGTGGTCTCCCATTTCTAGGATGGGCTCGCCTAGGCATGGTCGCACACAAGAGCACCGTTATCGGCTCATCGCCGTCTATACCAAGTAGGTTTCGCTCACGGCGAAGCGCTTCCTTAAATACCCCTTCGTGGAAGTATGATGCCTTGGCCTAGCCGCCGCTTCCTCTACCCACTGCCTGCTGTTGTTGTTGTCGATACCTCCAAGTGATCGCTGTGAGTGTAGCTATCGTCTACTCTCCAGTTCGAACTACTTGTTAGTCCAGGACTACAAAAAGGAACGTCAATAATCGACTCCGCACCTTTCCGACTAATAGTTCTCTTGGTACCGACATTAGCCACGTCGACATCTAGTATGGCCAGTGTCTTCAGCATGATCTGCCTCCGCTGGTTCGTGAAACGGCTTCCCCATTCCTCGGCCCAGGCATTAAAGTCACTCTATTACCACCGAGCTTCGCCCTGTTAGCACGGTCGGTTATTTACCCGTCGTCTATATTCCCGGGTAGAGGTGAATTACAAACCAATAACTAAAGAATAACATATTTTGTCATGATGTCTAAATTTGCAATTCTTTAGATTTTAATGAATAGCTCAGGATGACACATAAATAACAAAACATGCTATCATAGTAAAACTTGTAATTGGCGAGTTATTATTGAATATTACAATAACATTATAATAACAAATATTACTATCATACTGTCAGTCTTAATATCAAAACAATAACATAATTTACCATCAAATTAAAATTTGTTATTATTTTGACATCATTTTTGCTATTATATTGTTATTGCAATGGTAGAATCAGTTATTCTTTAGTTGTTATGCCATAGAAATTTAGTTATTATTTTTGTTATTTTAACTCTTATTTCAAACAAACTAATGGCAAATTTTGTCATTCAAACATTCTATTTTAATGGTAAAATTTGCCCTTCATTTGCCATTTCGCTCTACCCGGGTTGCCATCATTTTTCTGGACCCATCGGCGACCAATTGCCGTTGCCAGCGAGTACTCAGTATGGGTCCGCTATGAAGGCGATATCCGTCCCATACTAAGAAACTGCCTGACAAAACAGTTACTGAGCTGCGTCCCAGTGGTTCAGGTTCAGCTGCGTTACTTGCACTGTGATTTGTTCACCACGGCTTTTTTAAAGACCAGGCACCTTGGGCCACCAGCAGGGTGCTTGTTGTTCTCGGATTTGCCGGTACAAATCAGACAAATAGGTGAGATCGTGCATCCTTGTGCCTTATGGCCTTCGGTGCCGCATCTCCTACACAGTTTGCTCCTGTCAGGGCCTTTGCAGTTCCATGACTTGTGTTTTGGTAGCAGAACGGCTGCGGTGGCCACATACACCTCGTTATTTCGCCGCAGTGCCGTGAGGCGCTGTCCATAAACTACGTAGACTCATTTTTAGGCCATCTCATACCCCCTTCCCCCAGACCCCCCCTCACCTTCAGAGTCGCCTCTGCTGTAAGAGCCCTCACCACTCCCCCTTCGTCAAGGACCTCTTTCTCCAAACTTTTGTAGGCTGCGCCCTTGCGTTCCTTATCGCGCTTCAGCTCTAATATCATCTCACCCGTACGAGTACGTCTGATACTGCGCACGTAGGCTCCCATATTCACGAGCTTGGCGCGGCTTCGCATCGCGTTTAAGATGTCCGAGTATTTAGACTGTTCGGTTTTGATGACGAGCGCGTCGCTTTTCACGCGCTTGGCACCTATTCTTCTACGCCTTCTTGGTTTGACGTCCCTGATCTCCTCGACTTGCATTTTGTTCTTCTTCCTTTTTTGTCGTCCAAGGGTCCTCCCTTGGTTCACTCTAATCTGTGGTTGCTGAAGGCCTTACAACGGTAGCAAACCCCCTGATCCCTTCTATCCGGGACGGGCCAGCCTTTTCAGGGCTACCCTTCCCAGCTTTCCGCCACACCTGGATGGGGTCTGACTTGCCGGCATTACTACCGACCTTTGGGGTTGGTATTCTCCTGGCCTTGCGGGCACTGCCAGGCAGCTCCTCTCCTGATGGCTGCCTCACTCACTTCTGCGGGTGCTTATTAAAAACAGTCGCATCCGCCGCACCCTTTGGGCTACCTCTCGCAACAGGCCCTTTGGACTATCTTCCCCGACAGGCTAGCCGAGGAAGGAATTGGACTACCGACACTGGCATTGCATGCACAGCTCCCTGCTCCTACTTCTTCTCCTCTCATTAACGGAGACCTAGCTTACTCGCTTCTCGCGAAGGGGTAGCCTCGCCAATACCGACACCACTAGGTTTATGATTTGATTAATCAGAACACATTTTTTTTTTATCCCACGAGTAGCATGGGACAGAAGGGCCACCACGCCAGAGCCCTGCATTAACGCGGTATGGGTCGAAATGCTGGCTCTGTTAACGATCGAACATCTTTTTCATCCCCTCGGTCACTTATTCCTCGGCACGATTCGCTTGCCACCTTGAATTGGGATTAGTAGTCTTATTCTTAGCCGGCAACTACGCGGCTGACTCGCTGAAGGGGGGTTTCGCCAGGCTACTGGACTGCCGCCTCTGCTGCCCTGGAGTTCCCGTTTCTTACTGAACATCTGCTCAGCTCTTAGCATCAATATCCAAAGTCATTTCCTGTGGTCAGATTCAGTAACAGTTCTTGCTTGACTTCACTCAGATAGTCTTCGGTATCATCAGTGTGTGTCTGTCCGTGTTGGCGATATCCTGTCGTTGACCAATAATGTGGATGACTGGCGCGGTGCTAAGCTAATTCTCGCGAAAATGTTGCGGTCAATGCCACGAAATGGAATAGAGGGCCCTCATTCGATCCGGATTATCAGGGTCCAGCATTTCTGCAAGATCCGGAAAGTCAGCGGTCTATAGAACGGCCAAAAGATACAGCGGAAGCAGATGTGACGAATGCATAAATTCGCCTCGTTGCCGTGTACTCAAAATACTCAATCGCGAACGCAGAGGAAACATTTTCAGCTGTTGCGCGAACCATAGACCATCAGCCTCGACGGAATAATCCATTCCAACTGTTTCCAGGTGGTGTCCAGAAGGCAGATTGGTCTGTATGCCAACGGGTCGCCAGGTTACTTCCCTAGTTGGGGCAGTAGATCCAATATTTGCCATTTCCACCTCTCCGGAAATTCACCTCTGTTTAGTCACATCTGTATAGCCATTCTGAGCATGTCAGGGCTGGCCTCAATGGCCGTCTTGATGGCTACTGTCGGGATACCGTCCGGACCCAAAGCTATGTTCAATTTGAGCGATTTCGCTATTGCAATGAGTTCGTCGTTCGTCACCGGGCGACCTCCATATGGGCATAGGGGACGGCCATAGTCTTGTATCGTGGCACGGCCGATGGTCTTGTATCGTGGCACGGGAACAACGTTTCCATGATCCTCTGCAGCATCTCGGGGACGCTTTCTAAGGGTGCTGACGCGCCCTTCGTTTTGGTCGTGACTACTCTGTAGGTACCACCCCAAGGGGCCGTGACGGCTGCCTGGCTGAGATTTTCGAAGCACGCCCGCTTACGTGCCTTAATTTGTTTGTTCAGTGCCAGTTTGGCCGCCCTGTGGGCCTCACTTCGTTCCACTCTACCCTCACCGGTGCGAGCTCTTTACATCCTCCTTCTTGCTCTTAGGCAGAATACGCGGAGCTCTGCGATTTCTGGACACCACCAGTATACCGGTTTGCGTCCATTTCTGGGTAGGGTTCGCCTTGACATTGCGGCGTCACATGCACGGGTTAGCAATCGCTCCACAAATGCCACCGAAGCGCTGGGTCAGCCATCGTTGATGACGGTCGATGACCTTCGGTAGTGGCCGTCTTCTTCCGTGTTCTACCTTATATCGAACCGCCAGATGGTCACTGTGCGTGTATCCATCGTCGACTCTCCAGTCCGAGCTAGGGTTTAGATCCGGGCTTCAGAAGGTCACATCAATGATGGACTCTGTACCGTTCCAACTGTAGGTTTTTTTGTCACCTACGTTCGCGACACCCACGTTTAGTCTATCCATAGCTTCGAGTAGAGCCCAGCTCTCGCGTTAGTCAAGCGAATACCCCACTCAATCGCCCAGGTGTTGAAGTCTCTTCCGATGACCACGGGACTGAAACCCAGTAGTGCGATTGTTAGCGTATCCAGCATAAACGAGAACTGGTCAATCGGTTACTTCTTGGTTGTGCATAACAACTGCAGTAGTACACCCCGTTGATCTTCGCTATTACGAAGCCCTTGTGCGCCGTGGACCAGAAAACGACCGGTTGTACAGATCACCGGTAGCTTGGCCTTATCCGCTATCCAGTTCCCGATATCGGGAGAGATGCGGTATGGATCCGATTGTAGGGTGATGTCTCTATTTGACTCCGAGACTGAATGGCACAGCAACCTGGTGTGCGGCTTCACTGTGGTTCAGGTCATTATCGTTGGTTGGTTCGACCTCCTTGCGTGCCTGGACGTTTAGACCCACCCGTCGTGTGACCCTTGTTTGCCGTGTAAATCAGGCATTTTAGTGTCGAGTTGCATTCCCTAGCGATGTGGCCTTCCACTCCGCACTTCCTGCAGAGTTTGCTCCTGTTGGGGCCTTTACACGCCCACCACTTGTATCCTTGCTCGAAGCACTTGAAACACGCCTCTGGAAGCTCGTATACGCTGAGCGGACACACTGACGACCAGCCTACCTTGATCTTGCCGACTGCAGTCGTCTTATTTACCTCCCCTACGGGAAGCTTGATCGTGGCGATCTGCGTGTCTGCGGGGCTGCAGGAGCAATTTTAGTGCAACTGCGAGCTCTTCTGCGTCGGTGATCACGTTCAGGTTTTTACACTGGAGAGTCACCTTCGCCGTTGGGGCTCTTACCTGCGCTTTTTCGCTCAATACATCTTGAGCTAGTGCTTTTTAGAAGCTGCCTTTCTTGATCGTCTCCTTTTTCAGCACTAGAATTTTGTCGGTGCTAGCATCATCTCTCCAGTCTTGGTGCGCCGGATGCTTTTTACATCCGCGCCCAACAGTAAGAGACGATTTTCGCCTTCCATGGCCCTCAGCACCTCGGAGTACGTGTCTGCCTCGGTTTTGAAGACTAGTGTGTCGCTTTATTCGCGTTTACGGGCTGACTTCCCTTTTCTAACTACTTTCTTCTTTCCAACCGAAATCCAAGGGTTCTCCTTCCCTTGGTCTGATTCCCTACCCCTTTCGCGTTTCGAAACCGACTTGGCGGCACCCTGGTAACTCGCGCTGGCCGTCCGTTTCTTCCTCTTTGACTTTTCGCCCGCCTCTGCCGGACGCTTCTTGGGCCGCGTCTCCTCGGCAGGTTTCGACCATGCAGCTCGAGCCGTAGGGCGGTTTGGCATCTCTGCTAGGGCTCTGGCGAGCTGCATGGTTTCGTGCTTCATCGTCGCGTTGCCAACAAAGAGGAAACTGCCGTTTGGGTGGACCGCTCTTCCCTGTTCGTACCAGCCGTACTCCGCTCCTTGAGCAGTAGATCATACTCCTTCTTGGCCAGAGCCAGCCAGCAGGTCCTGTTTCAGGTCCTTGCTGATGGTTGCTACTTGGCGGGTCGGAAGGACCACGCCTAGCGAGCAAGACTCTTAGGGTCGGCACGTTTCGCTGGTCAAGAACCCAAGTAAAACACTATTTCGCTTTTTCACTATTTATTATTTTTTTCAAACTTACTGTGTGTGTGTGGAGTGTCGGTGTGTGGTGTGGAACGTTGCGGCCGGCCGGAAGTGGAGCACTTGGGGGGGTTTCCTGCGGGTGTCCTGGGCGTTTGGAGGACCGACGGGCTTAAACTGGATGCAGGGTACGCGGCACAACCTTCGCGCTTGATATTGCCACCTGGGTGGTATGATGGACGATGACCAACGGGCTCAGCGGGGAATGCCGAGGGCTGCGGGTGATCACGGATCGTTCTGGGCGTCGGAGGGTCCTCAATGCCGGACGGGACTTCAGGCTGTCCAGGCAGCCACTAGCCGAACGGAAAACGTTGTTCGGGCATCCTAGGTGGCGGACGGGATGCCTTACCGGTGTTCACGGGCCTCGCTTGGCCACTAACAGGCTGAATAGGCAGGCCTACGATAATGGGTCCTGAGAAAGTAGGGTTATAGGCACGGGATTAACAGGACTACTGGGCGTATCGTTGATGACAACACCAACTTATTACTCGTTGGATCAAACCTGATTCCAGAATAACTCTTCACGGATCAAACTTTAACTTTCCGATTCACTTCCAACGGTTAATTTAACTTTTACCGAATTTTGGCTCTTGGACGAACTACTTGCCTCGAGAGGTCAGAATGGAAAGAGTTTGCTCTTAGCTCAATTCGACGCAGTAGCCTGTCCCTCTTGCCTTTTCACCCTTTCCCTTTTATATTTCTCTTTTTGGCGTGGATGGTGTCATGGCAACCCTTTTCCCCTTTTTGGCTCATTTGGTGTATGCGTTGTGTTAGGTCTGTTCAGTGTAGGGTGATTGTGTGTTAACAAATTTTGTTCTGATTTTATTCATTATCCTTTTATAACATTTACTAACATACAATATAATTTACTAACAATTTACACTAACTATACCAACAAATACTAACAAATTTATTCTTAAGAACTAATAAACAAAGTTAGCGTTTCTCAACGGTAACATGGTAGTCCGGCCACTCGTGTAGCCGATCAGCTCGTCCAACTGTTCGGCAACTATCAACATCTTTGGTAACGCGCTCCTGATGCGGTTCAGCGCCCACGTGAGGTCTGCGCCAGTCATCTGCGCTTCTTCGGCCGGTGCTGCCCCGCCTCGTGCTCCTCTTGTTGAACCTCCTGCCACCTGCTCGCTGATGGGTGCACCAGCCCCTCGTTGTTACCAATTACAAAGCATGACCAGTATACCATAATCAGGAACTTAGTGGCGTCGTTCCAGATATGACCAAGCGTGTGCCCGAGGCACTCCTAGCTTGGCTGTGACACTTCGGAAGCGGTGCCGTATCGCTTCTACAGAGTTGCTCTGAATTTATGTGTAGAATTTCTGAAGAGGCCCAGCAGAGTCCACTGTTGGGCCCGCACCATGCCTAGGCTTACTCCACCTGAGCAATCCGTATGCTCCGGTGCTGAAGGTGATGGGTCCACATTGGTGGACGCTTAGAAAAGAAATCTAGGCTCCCACCTGAAGTTGTCTGGGAACCTTCAATAGTCCCAAGCCCCAGTAAATGTCTCGTGTTATGCATCAGCTGTCATAATCATACCACACATTTTAAACCACTTCCCCATTCAGTGTTATGTAGTTTGAGAAATAAAATAACTTTCCAAATACTATCAAAACGTTGTCAAGTGTCCCTGTGCTATCGGAAAATAAAAGTTAACTATCACTTGCTCTGAGCAGCAAGCAACCAGCACCACCAACTAACTCTCCCTTTCCGTTGCCATCAGATTATAGTAGGTACAGATTGGTATAATTTTCACGGAACAGATGTGCATGTTCCCAGCCCAGCAGCCAGCAAGCCAGGCGGTGCCATTCTTTGCCGTGGCAGATTAAAAACCTGTTTCTAACCTTTTGTTGTGCGTTTAGGTCTCCAGCCTGTCCTGTAGCCTGTAGGTTAGCTGCAAAGCAGAGCAAGAGCAGATCATCCTACGCGTTTCACGGAGATTTTCGACGGTCGGAATCAGTTGAATCAGTTCTCATTGATGATGACGGGACGGGACTGTGTGAATCCAGCCAGGGAGTGTGGTGTAGGTGCCTCCTCTACCTTTGCGATAGAAAAAACTGCAATCTGGAAATGGGCACAGTAAAAAAATAGTCACGATATTGTCACTGAGAGATCGAAAACCGGCAGAGAAAATAGAAAATGACGCAATTCAATCATCAAACTTACGAGAAGATAATAAAAAGAAAGCTTCGGTCAAGATTCGAATACTGGTTTACTGTATGCGACTACCGCACCCGATCTCTCCCGACCATTTAAAAAAAGACTAGTAGTCATCATGCAACGCGTTCGGTCTACCTTTTCTGAAATCTGTTCGATCTAGATGACTAAAAATGTCGTATCTACATTTTAGTTCCTTTTTACAGTGTACAACACAAATGGCACCTACCCACTTCTGCTGATGTTGCAACGCGCTCCCTGCTGTTTCCCGTCGAGGGATAACGAATCATCATGAATGTGGGATATTTGTTCGCTTCGCAAGTACGTGGCAGTCAGTAGTGGCAGTAACCAACAACAACAACACCGGTGGCGGCGTCCGATTTCATGGCCAGACCTATTCCGGGATTAGACCTTTCCCGATCCGCTGAGATTGGGGTGAAAAATTAAAGGGAATCATCAATAACGCACTGTAATAGAGACAGAGAAAGAATAGAAAAAAAATATCGTAGCAAGTAAGGTTTCTTTTCAAGGGCTAAATAGTAAAAATACACTGCAGCGCGGAATATTTGAGTCACCCTTGAAATGTATTTCTCAACAGCTTTTAAGAATGTATTCGGAATTAATTTTGATTGTACGACAATCCACTTAGCCTTATTCAAGCCTAGATGAATGCTTTAAATTGAATATCAAATGCTGGAGATATTATCGTAAAAGCATGTTGGTTAGGATGACCCAAAACTTTTCCACAAAAGTGTATATAACGTGAGTCGTCGTACGTGCAGGGTAAATTGATGAGAAGAATGTGCATAGTTTTTTTTTCATCTTTCAGATGTTGTTCGTCCAAAAATCTAAATCGAGCTGTAATGATGCAGTCACGGGATGGGATGTGTTGTATTTTATTGGAAGCCGTAAAACTACGGACAGTGATTTCAATCAGGTTTAAAATCTGAAAAACGAATTCAACCATTAAATGGGAACAGGCTTGGATGAGAGAAAAAAATCAATAAAATCCAATTTGTTGTTTGATGTTGATGGATGTGAGTGGAAAATCGATGGTGACGCTCATCAGTTCGATGTTGATGAGCTTACATCTAGATAGACAAGGAATCCAATAAAATGTCATTTGATTGATAAAGAATAATTTACAAGTATTATGATAAGTATGATCAACTGCACTCTTAGCCACGACTCACTGCTCGAAATCATTTTTAAACTTCATTAACGAGGCACGGTTAAGGCTGGGTATGCTGCACAATTCAGATCCCATTGTGATCCACTAGCCTCTGCCCAGCAACTCCTATCGCTACCTCCACGCGGGACCGGCCGGAAACTATGAACAACCTTAGGGAAGATCGGGTAACCAACCCCGGTGGGAACTTTGGTCGTAGGCTGACAGGGAAGGGGGGGTTTGCTTCGGCAAACCTGAGCGTCTGTTCTCCAGGAGGAGCGGCTCACGACAGCGTCTGATCCCCATGTTAAGAGCGGCTGATTTACGTCCGAGTGCCAGGGAAGGACTCTAAGCTCAACTGTGCACTATGGTCCTCCGGAAAGTAGGGGGTTGGTGTCAGGCCCTAACAGCCAGCCGTAAAAAAACATTGTAACGGAAAATCAGCAACAGAATAATACGAACCGAGACCAACGGCAACGACCCCAGCGAACAAAAAGGACTTGCGATTGGAAACTCGGTACGTGGAACTGCCGATCTCTCAACTTCATTGGGAGCACCCGCATACTCGCCGATCTACTGAAGGACCGCGGGTTCGGCATCGTAGCGCTGCAGGAGGTGTGTTGGACAGGGCACATGGTGCGATCGTTTAGAGGTAATCATACCATCTACCAGAGCTGCGGCAACACACGCGAGCTGGGAACAGCTGTCATCGTGATAGGTAATATGCAGAGGCACGTGATCGGTTGGTGGTCGATCGACGAAAAAATGTTCAGGGCCAATTCTTCAACTTCAGCATAATAAACGTGCACACTACAGCCCACACTCCGGAAGCACTGATGATGACAAGGACGCATTTTACGCGCAGCTCGAACGCAAGTACGATCGCTGCCCAAACCACGACGTCAAGATCATCATAGGGGATCTAAACGCTCAGGTAGGCCAGGAGGAGGAATTCAGACCGATGATTGGAAAGTTCAGCGCCCACCAGCTGACGAACGAAAATGGCCTACGCCTCATCGATTTCGCCGCCTCCAAAAACATGGCCATTCGTAGCACCTTCTTCCAGAACAGCCTCCCGTATCGTTACACCAGGAGATCATCACAACAAACGGCATCGCAAATCGACCACGTTCTGATTGATGGACGGCACTTTTCCGACATTATCGACGTCAGGACCTATCGTGGCGCTAATATCGACTCTGATCACTACCTGGTGATGGTTAAACTGCGCCCAAAACTCTCCGTTATTAACAATGTACATTACCGGCGGCCGCCCTGGTACGATCAGAGCGACTGAAGCAACCGGATGACGCCACCGCATACGCGGAGAATCTCGAGGCAGCGTTGCCGGACGAGGGTGTGCTCGATGTGCCCCCTCTAGAGGACTGCTGGAGTATAGTCAAAGCAGCCATCAACAACGCAGCCGAGAGCACTATCAGGTACGTAGAACGGAGTCGACGAAATGATTGGTTCGACGAGGAGTGCAGAGCGGTTCTAGAGGAGAAGGATGCAGCGCGGGCGGTAATGCTGCAGCATGGAACCCGACAGAATGTGGAGCGATACAGACAGAAGCGGAAGCAGCAGACCCGTCTCTTCCGGGTGAAAAAGCGCCGCCTGGAAAAAGCGGAGTGCGAGGAAATGGAACTGCTGTGCCGTTCACAGGAAACACGGAAGTTCTATCAGAAGCTCAACGCATCCCGCAAAGGCTACGTGCCGCAAGCCAAAATCTGCAGGGATAAGGACGGAAGCCTCCTGACGGACAAACGTGAGGTGATCGAAAGGTGGAAGCAGCACATCGACGAGCACCTGAATGGCGAAGAGAATGTAGGCACGGAGGACCAAGGCAGCGGAGGAAATGATTATGTTGGTGCAGCAGAGGACGGGAACGAACCAACTCCCACGCTGAGGGTAGTTAAGGATGCCATCCACCAGCTCAAAAACAACAAAGCGGCTGGTAAGGACGGTATTGCCCGTGTAGTTGCCGGCTTAGAATAGCACTACGGACCACCTGTTCCGGGGGTAAAAGTCCACCAAACAGGTAACCCCAATCCAAGGTGTCAGGCGACCCGTGCTGAGGGACGAATGGTTGAGGTGGTTTAAAATATGCTCGATCTTTAACGGAGCCCGTAGCGTGGGTAAGATCACCTTTTTGGGTTGCGTTGCGGCTAACCGAACCGAACCCTAGTCCTAACTGCTTCCAGCTAGTGGAGCAGCACATTTGAGTAATCAAAGGAAAACACTTTGGTCCTTATTACATTTCACACCTTGTTGAAAGTGATAGGTCTCGGTTTTAGGTGTGGCCGAGATGGATCTTGAAACAAGGAAAAATGGATTAGTATTCCTAATCTTTTATTCGGTGTTCACTGGTTTGAAACAGAAAGGACTAGGGTTACGATGCATGGCCAATATCGGTACCATTTCTCGACGTTCTCGTTAAGGGATCCGATTTTGACTGAAAAAGGAGCGCGTTAGAAGCGGAACCTATCAATCAGAATCCTTCCTTGCGATAATGTTGAAAATGACTACTGTAATAAAACCGAATACTTTATAACTTCTCAATGGTGATAAAGTAATACGACATGCACTATACAAAGGACACGGGGTATACCACAATAGATCAAAATATTGGTCGCAGTGGTTATGTCCCGAACAGAGAAAAAAAGGACGGTATCGCAGCAGAACTCATCAAGATGGGCCCGGAAAAGTTGGCCACCTGTCTGCACCAGTTAGTAGTCAAGATGTGGGAGACCGAACAGCTACCGGAGGAGTGGAAGGAAGGGATAGTCTGTCCCATCCACAAGAAAGGCGACAAGTTAATGTGTGAGAACCTTCGAGCGATCACCATTTTGAATGCCGCCTACAAAGTGCTATCGCAGATCATCTTCGGTCGTCTTTCACCTAAAGTAATGAGTTCGTGGGAAGTTACCAAGCCGGTTTCATCGACGGCCGGTTGACAACGGACCAGATCTTCACCGTACGGCAAATCCTCCAGAAATGCCGTGAATACCAGGTCCCAACGCATCACCTGTTCATCGACTTTAAAGCGGCGTACGATAGTATCGACCCCACAGAGCTATGGAAAATTATAGACGAGAACAGCTTTCTCGGGAAGCTGACTAGACTGATAAGAGCAACGATGGGCGGTGTGCAGAACAGCGTAAGGATTTCGGGTGTGCTATCCAGTTCATTTGAATCTCGACGGGGACTACGACAAGGTGATGGACTTTCCTGCCTACTATTCAACATCGCTCTGGAAGGTGTTATGCGACGAGCCGGGCTCAACAGCTGGGGTACGATCTTCACGAAATCCAGCCAATTTGTCTGTTTTGCGGATGACATGGATATTATTGCTAGAACATTTGGAACGGTGGCAGAGCACTACACCCGCCTGAAACGTGAAGCAGCAAAGGTCGGACTGGTGGTGAATGTGGCTAAGACAAAGTACATGCTGGTAGGTGGGACTGAGCGAGACAGGACAAGCCTTGGCAGCAATATTACGATAGACGGGGATCCTTTCGAGGTGGTAGAAGAATTCATCTACCTCGGTCCTTGCTAACGGCTGACAATAACGTGAGCCGTGAAATACGAAGGCGCATCATCAGTGGAATTCGTGCCTACTATGGGCTTCAGAAGAAACTGCGGTCAAAGGAGATTCACCCCCGCCCGAAATGTACCATGTATACAAGACGTTAATAAGACCGGTGGTTCTCTACTGACACGAGACATGGACTCGGAGTTCTCGAGCGACGGGTGCTAAGCACGATCTTCGGCGGCGTGCAGGAAAACGGTGTGTGGCGGAGAAGGATGGACCACGAGATCGCTGCACTTTACGGCGAACCCAGCATCCAGAAGGTGGCCAAAGCCGGAAGGATACGGTGGGCAGGGCATGTTGCAAGAATGCCGGACGACAACCCTGCAAAGTTGGTGTTTGCTAACCATCCGGTTGGTACAAGAAGGCGTGGAGCGCAGAGAGCACGATGAGCGGACCAGGTGGAGCGTGATCTGGCGAGTGTTGGGCGTGACCGACGTTGGAGAACTGCAGCTGCAAATCGAGTATTATGGCGGCAAATTATTGATTCAGTATTATCATGAATTTGATGTTAACTAAATAAATGAATGAATGAATGCATATGAAGTTCTGGTGCAATATTGATCTGGGATTTCAAGATGTTTGTCCTTAAAATGAAATGAACATGATTTACTTTTTCGGACTCTCAAGACATGCAATTAAGGGGTTGCAAACGATATCCTGTTCACATTGATGATTAATAAATTGCCTTTCAGTTTTCATTTAGTCTTCCTTCAAGTATATAATAATCATAATGAATTTGTCATTACCATCAAGTAGCGTCTGTTGCCAGATTATTCTTGCTAGCTTTGGAATCCATTCCACTGTTTCGTTTCTAGCTGGTAATACATCACAAGATTTTATATTCCCAAGAGAGCATAGCGAGTTTCATTTGCATCAACACCTTTACACAAACGTATCACGTTTAAAAGGATATTATACATTTTTCTTTTGCATCTCTCTGCTTACCCGTTTGCTCTTTTTCGTTAGAGCAGTGACATTAAGCCAAAGGAGACCTGCTTCCATCAACCAAGGTTGCACGTAAATGCAAATGTGCATTTTGTTGATTCGATCTTTTAACTGTTTTTTTTTCTTTCAACTTTTAAGTACTGAATTTAAAAAATACTGGTTGAATTGTTATATTAATTAGTTTAATTGTGAAACTAATGAAAATATCGAGAAAATTGAATTTTTTTAGTTTTATTTAGAATGAATAAAATTTTCGCTCCACATAGCATTGTATTTGGCACTATTAAGTCTGTTAGCTATGTTTCGAATAAGGCAATTTTTCATTTTCCTCTCGTCGGTAATATTAGTCTCATTGATAAACAACTTTGGTTTCCATTGGCTAGACATTATTCTACTTAATGAGAATAGCAACTAATCTATTACGAAGAAAAGGCTATCCCGTCTGCCCACAATTCACAATAAATATTTAACTACCCTGGAAACCGCAACAAATGTTACCCCTTCGGGGCGCGTCGGCACCAATTCTATGTATCCGGTGTAGGAAAACGAAACTTCTCGTCTTGTCTTCACGCCTTTTCGAAAAACTGATACAACTGAACTACCCTCGATCCCAGTAGTTTTGCCTGCGAAAACGTATTCAACCCTTTTCACTGCGTCTTTTCATTTCACACTTTTGATGTTACGCAAGGCAGGGGTGCTCAAAACGTTATGCTAGAAGAGCATTTGTTTTGCTAAGCGTGGTGCACCTGTTCATTGACGTAACTAGGGTTTGTTTTTCCTGGAGGGGGGCCAGGGAGGTTGTCTGGATAGGCTATCTTTAGAGGTTTCTCCAGTGATTATTCCAGTGCTGTTTTCGCGGTTTCCTTTGGGAATTTCTCCATAGAACCTTTAAGATATTTCTGCAGGTATTTCTTCAGAGATTTCTTCAGGGATTTCTCCATAAATTCCTTCCAGAATTCCACTAGAGATTACTCCAATTATTCCACCTGGAATTATTCGAGGTTTTTCTGCGGAATGTCTTCCAGAATATTTTTCTAGAGATAATACAAAAACTGATCGAGGAATTGCTTAAAAAATATATAAATAATCCTTTATTAGTCCATCCACTTGCTCCTTCAATAATTCGCCTAGAAATTACTGCAGACATGAATTTCTTCAGATTTTTTATCCAGAAATTCCTACAGAAATGCTTCCAGGGTTTGACTAGAAAAACTCTCCTTGGATGCCCTAAGGAATTCCTCATGGGATTGCTTCCGGGATTCCTCATGGGTTTCTTTTCAGAAATTCCTCCATGGATTCACCCGGGAGTTCCATCTGTATTTTTTTTAGGAGCAACTTCCAGGGTTATTTCAAAAATGCTTCCACTCCTCTTGGGATTGCTGCGGGAATTCCTCCTGGAACTCTTTCAGAAACCCCATCAGGTACTGTTTAGAGCAGCGATGCCAGATGAATTTCTGTATCACTCGTTCAATCTGTATCCCATACAAAATTTGGGTGGAAAATCTGCATTCAATACAAATGAAAAATCTGTATTCCATACAAACGCAACCTGTATAGATGCTCAAAAATCTGTATAATACAGATAAATATGTATATATGGCATCCCTGGTTTAGAGGTTCCCTTAGGAATTCCTCTTGGCATTGCTTCCGAGATCCCACCTGGGAGTTCCTGAAGCTGCTACAGGGATTCTTCCAAGAGTTCCTCTACGAACTCTTTTAAGCATTCCTTCAGGATATCCTCAAGAATTTCAGCGATTTTTTCAATGCTTCCTCCTGAGATTTCTTTAAAGACTCTTTCTGAGTCAGGAAATTCTGCTAGGTGGATTAGCCAATAGGAGCGATTGGCGCGCAACACGGCGGCATCACGCCACGCGGTGCACCAATCAGGTGTTAGGCATAGGAATGTGCAAGGTGTGCACTAAATATTAATAAAAGCGAGCCAGCAGCGTGGCTCGGCCTCTTTTTCCTGCTAGTGAGGTGTACAAGTAAGGTACTTATATCAATAGACACTTTTATATTTGAAGTTTGTGCTTTTTTAAAAAGTGATCTAAAGTGAAGAATCCCCTGACTGGTGTCAGAAGTGGGATCCTTATAAGTGAGTGTTGTTAAAGTGCTTAGTGTAACAGCTCCAGAAGAATCGCATCACGCTCCGCATCAGCACGAGGAACCATCCTTCGAGCACCGCAGCGACATCGACCGGACGGACGACAACATCTAAGCCGCTCACAGAACCGGAATAAATGCTACGGATTTTATCGTAAGTAACAATTCCCGCCTATACCAGCCTTGCTTTCTATCCATAAAAATGCCACGCGATCGTGACAATAGCAGTGAACTTGAGCAGTTGAGGGAGCAACTTGTACAACTGCAAGCCCTCGTTCAAGGGACGGGACATGCTTATCATATCCCCGACCCTATTAAGCAATTGTCTGAATATACAGGCAATAAAAAAGAATTAAATGCCTGGCTCCAGGAAGTAGACGAACTTTTCGAAGAGTTCAAAATTAAAGGAGAGAACGGTGCTCCTGATTCCATAAACGCCCACTATTTAAGGGCTATAAAGAATAAATTAAAAGGGGAGGCCCGTACGGTTGTCTGCGCAAACGGCAATCCAGACACATTACAAGAGTTGAAACGAATTCTCAGAGACAATTTTGGAGATCAACGAGATTTCGTAACAAATCTTAATCAACTATTTCACATTCGCAAGGGTGATAAAAGCAACAGCAAGTATTTTAATGAGATAAAAGAATTAAATACGAAACTGAAATCAAACCTACAACTCCACCCTTTAAGCACAACCGAACTGTTAGAAATCCTCACAGTGACCAAATTTTTAGATGGGATCAGTGAACCACTAGCTTCAATTATCCGCAATTCGAAGCCAAAGTCACTTGACGACGCTTATCAATCCGTCGTTATCAATCAAAACGCCGAAACTAGGAAACCCATTCAGAAGCAAACGTATTCAAACAAATTTACTCCATACAAATCACAGAATGCACAGACAAGCGGTTCTCGTCCCCCACAAGCCAGCGCTTCGCAACCCAACACCTTTCATAAATATAAAAAGCCATTCCATGCAAAACCAAGGGCTGAAACTAACAATACCGAAGAGAACGAAGTGTTGAATGAAGTGGAACAACGGGAGGAGGTAGAGGAGGACGTAATAAGTGATGTTTCCGACAGCGATGTCGAGTGTGATGAATTAAATTTTCAGAAGGTTCGGAAACGAGGACCACCGATTTAAATTTTATTCCATACCTGAGGTTTCCTACTACAAAAGGGTACCTCAACTTTTTAATCGATACCGGGGCTAACAAGTCATATGTTAATCCCGAACATGTTAAAAAATCTTCAAAATCAAAATCTCCCTCAGTTGTTACAAACAAAAATGGAAAATTCATCATTGATAAAGTAGTTCATGCTAACCTCTTTTCGGAGGCGTTCAGCACGAAGCTCCCTTATCATGTATTTAAATTCCATCATTTTTTCGACGGCTTAATCGGTTATGAAAACATAGCTTCGATGAAAGCCCTGATTGACTCCAAAAATCACCAGCTTGTAGTAGGTGATACAAGGTATCCACTCGCGCGATACTATCCCTCTTCAATGAACTTTCACGAACAGACTGATCAGATGGTAACCATTTGCACTACAGCAGATGGCACATTTCTAATTGAGGATGAAATAAACCTCACCCCTAGCATTTCGCTAAAACCTGGCTTATATTCCGCCAAGGGACACCAAGCTTCCGTCCATTTGTCCACTATTAAACCAGGTGTGAAAGCCAATATAAAACCGTTTGAAAACGAAAAATTTCTTTTGAATCAGAATGAAACTTGCTGCAAAATCAATTTCAATGCAAGCCATATGAGCGAGGAAGAAAAACGTGAGCTAGTAAAAACGCTCAAATCTTTCAAGGACGTTTTCTTCAACGAAGGTCAGAAACTGACGTTCACGCACGAGGTCAAGCATCGAATTGAAACTAGCGATGATAAACCAGTGCACCAAAAAACTTATAAATACCCTTATCATCTAAGGGATGCAGTATCTGATCAAGTACGAAAGATGCTTGATTCGGGTATAATTAGAGAGTCATCGTCTCCTTGGACATCACCCATCTGGGTGGTACCCAAAAAGATGGATAACTCCGGGAAAAAGAAGTACCGGATAGTAGTAGACTACAGGAAGTTAAATGAGAAAACTCCTGCAGATCGGTACCCTATCCCAGAAATCAGTGAAATACTAGACCGGCTCGGAAAGGCCCAATATTTCACAGTATTAGATCTGGCCAGTGGATTTCACCAGATCGAAATAGACCCTAAAGACATTCCAAAAACTGCATTCAATATAGACCACGGCAAATTCGAATTCGTTCGAATGCCATTTGGCCTAAAGAATGCCCCTGCAACATTCCAGAGGCTTATGGACTCTGTTCTTCGAAAACACCTGGGAATAAGATGTTTCGTCTATATGGACGACATCATAATATTCTCATCCTCTCTGAAGGAGCACGTTAAGGACATCGCGAAAGTCTTGGAGACATTACGCGATGCAAATCTCAAGGTGCAATGCGACAAGTCGGAATTTCTCCGCAAAGAGGTCGAGTTCCTCGGTCACGTTGTTACCACAGAAGGGGTAAAACCAAACCCTAGTAAGATAGAGGCTATTCTAAATTGGCCACTACCAAAAACCCCAAAACAACTGAAGTCATTTCTGGGAACGGTAAGCTATTATCGCCGCTTCATACCGCAATTCGCTAACATTGCCAAACCACTCACGAGCCAGTTGAGAGGTAAAGGCAAAGTCATAAATTATGAGACCAAAGACTTCGAGGATTCTTTCAAAAAGCTCAAACAAATCATGTCTACAGATTTGTTGCTCGCCTATCCGGACTTTAATAAACCGTTTATTCTTACGACAGATGCTTCCAACATTGCCATTGGAGCAGTACTGTCGCAATTAGAAGACGGAAAGGAGAGACCGATAGCGTACCTATCACGCACGCTGTCCAAGGCAGAGGAGAATTACTCCGCGACAGCCAAAGAGCTATTAGGTATTTATTTTGCTGCGAAAAGATTTCGACCATACCTCTATGGCAAACCTTTTACGATTTATACTGATCATGAGCCTTTGACAAAAGAGCTGAAGCTTACAGATGCCACTGGACGAGTCACTCGACAGAGGCTTTATTTGGAACAATACGATTTTAAAATCATGTACAAGAAGGGTAAGCAAAATGTGGTGGCTGATGGATTATCGCGAATTCCACCAGTTGAGATTAATTTACAGGAACTTTTCAGTGAATGCTACCCGAATGACGCTATCTATGGTCCCGAAATAATCAATAAATTCCAAAACCAATTAATTATTCGACTAGATGGCAATGACCGCAAAAGCCCGCACGCGATGTGGAAGGTCTTCCCCGGCCAAGTGAGACATATCTTTCATAAGGCAAACTACACAAAAGACGAATTGGCAGCTATAATTAAAAAATATTTGGATCCAGCCGCAAACAACGGTATTTTTGGACCCTTAGAGATAATTCGAGTTTGTGATGAAATAATCAGAACAGATTATAATAAAAATATAAAGGTACAATATTCTAATATTTTATTACCTGATCTCGTTGCAGCAAAAGACCAAGAGGAGTTCATACGCAAATCGCACAATTTCAATCACAGGAATTATAAACTAACGTACGAGGAAGTAAGAAAATCTGCTTACTTTCCTGGTATGTTGGGCAAGGTTAAATCCTTCGTAAAGAAATGCGAAGAATGCAAATTCGCAAAGTATGAAAGAAAACCTTTTAAAATACCAATTTCGCGAAGAATATACGACGAGCCTTTTGGAAACGTCTTTATTGATGTATACGTTAAAGAAACTCAGAAATTTCTCACCGTCGTAGATTCATTTTCTAAATTTGCACAATTATATCAGATTCCAAACGAAAGCACCGAAGAACTGACAGAAGTACTTATTGAGTATTTCAAAATCTTTGGTTTGCCAAAAATGATTACTTGTGATCAGGCAACAGGATTTAGAAATGCTCGGTTCAAAGAATTTCTAGAGAAACAAGGAGTCGCTCTGCACTTTGCTAGTGATAGTAGAGGCAATGGGATTGTGGAACGATTTCACAATACATTGCTTGAAATGTACCTAGCTAATCGTAGCAAAGTCGAAAACTTGACTCTCTACGAAGGTCTCTCGATTGTTACCGCGCTTTATAATGATACAAGGCATAGCGCCACTAACTTGAAACCTCGCGAAATTATTTTTGGAACGAGCTCATCCTTGAGCCCTGCAGAAATCAATCTCGCGAAGCAAAGGAATATCCAAACCGCTCGCGACAATATCAAGGCAATGGCCACAAAAGAAAACGATAAAACTAAAGCAGATGAAAACAAACACAAAATCTTAAATGAAAAACAAGTATTGGTCAAAGGAAAGGCTAAGCCACACCCTTCTGGCAACCGATACAGACTGATAGACGTAACAGAACAAACGGACAAGACTGTCACCGACGGACATAACATAAAGACACATAAGACAGACATCAAACTTCTCTGACACCCAACTATTTTACTTTCAGACTATGTTTTTTGGCGACGGTGGCTTCAAAATTCTTACATGTCCATGACCTTGGGCAGAACCCCCTTGCAGTGGTTATGTTGGGCGACGCTAGGGTCAGCAGCAGTAGCCTTAGAATCCTACACAGAATAAACCTAGAAGGCATAGAGGGAGCGATCGAGCAGATTAAACTAACAGTCCAGGACAGGGTTTGGAAGGACGATATATTAGGGCCATTGATTAATCTAAAAGTAAATAAACTAACCGAAACTTACACCAAACTTAGGCCAGTAACGTCGAAACGTAGAAAGAGATGGGAAACCTTAGGTTCAGCCTGGAAATACATCTCCGGTAGCCCCGACGCGGAAGATTTGAGAATCATTAATAGAACCACAAATTTGTTGATAGACCAGAATAACGAACAAATCAAAATTAATCAGTACTTTGAGAATAGATTTCGTAATATGTCCACATCTTTATCAATGTTTATTTCAAATGTCTCCAATGAAATTATTGACCGAATGAGTTCAGTTAACATACTTTTCAACATAGATGAATTAACAAAACACTTAGAAACAATAGAGGAGGCCATTGCATTAGCTAGGGCAAATATCCCCAGCAGCCGTCTCATCACCGCACAGGAGCTGCAGCTAGCCAGGAATTTTATTTCGGATAACCACCTTGGCTTAGACTCACCCAACGACATTCTCGACATCGCAGGCGCTTATATCCTACACAATGCTCAACAAATAGTCTACGTCCTGAAGATTCCCAAGATAAAAGCCATCAACTACGAGTTATACTACATAGAGCCTATCATCAATAATGGCTCGAAAATCCCCATTCAGTCAAGTTATCTCCTTAAAGGCATCAAATCATACACAGTTCAATCACCATGCCCAAAGTTGAAAAACCTTTACATTTGTTCCAACTCCGACCTCAAACCGACAGATAAATGCCTTACGAAATTAACTAGTGGAAGCTCAGCCGACTGTCCCATAGAAAAGGCATACAGCAAGAACCACATCAAGAGAATTGATGAAGTCAACATCATCATCAACAACGGAAATACTACCATATCATCAAACTGTTTGGATGAACCAAGAAGTTTAGTTGGATCCTTCCTAATCCAAATTTCAAATTGCTCAGTATACATAGATGGAGAGGAATACGTCAACCTGGACACCTTCATACCAACCAAATCATTCTTACCAACGACCGGACTAAAGGTAAATGCCACCAAAATTATAGACCGTATACCCCTGGAGTATTTACAGACATTTCACCTGGAGCATCGAGAAAGCCTTAGGAAGCTGAACCTTACCACGGAAAACATTCAATTAAGGCTGAACATCTTCAAATGGCTTTCTTTCGGATCAATTTCTACTACGATGATCATATCAATTGGAGTCTTCTTCATTTGGCTATTCCGAGGTACTATCCTACGCATTAGTGACGTCAACAAGAAGGAGATGGTGCTACCAGAATCGAGGGATGAACTTAGTACCATTCCTGAGCCTACGAGACCAAGGTTAATCCCGCAACATTGAAGACCCTGCACACCAAAGGACATCCGGAGCGACGGAGGACCGTGGCTGCCGAAGATCGTGAAAGCCGAGGACGGCTTTCCAGTAGACGGGGAGTAGTCAGGAAATTCTGCTAGGTGGATTAGCCAATAGGAGCGATTGGCGCGCAACACGGCGGCATCACGCCACGCGGTGCACCAATCAGGTGTTAGGCATAGGAATGTGCAAGGTGTGCACTAAATATTAATAAAAGCGAGCCAGCAGCGTGGCTCGGCCTCTTTTTCCTGCTAGTGAGGTGTACAAGTAAGGTACTTATATCAATAGACACTTTTATATTTGAAGTTTGTGCTTTTTTAAAAAGTGATCTAAAGTGAAGAATCCCCTGACTCTGGAATACCCTCAGAAATTATTCCTTGGATTTCTTCCTGGGATTCCTCCAGCAATTCCTCAAGAGATTACTCCAGAAATTTCTTCAGGAATTGTTCCAGGATTCCTCTGTGAATTCCTTCAGGGATTCGCCTAACAAATCCTACAGGGGTTCGTCCAGGATTTCCTCTGAAGATCCCCCAGGAATTCCTCCAGGGATTCAACCTGAAAGTTCTCAAGTGATTCTTCAAGAAAATCTTCCAGAAATTCCTCCAGAGATTTCTCTAGAGATTCACCCAGGCATTCCTCCAGAATTTCATTCAAGGACTCCTCCAGGAATACCTTTAAAAATTCCACCAGGAATTACCCCAGGAATTTCTGCATAAATTACCCCAGGAATTCCTTCAGGAAATTACTAGGGGGCATCCATTTAGTACATCATGCTAAAAATTGGATTTATCAACCCCTCCCCCCTTCGTACGGGGTTTTCTTATATTTGATACCCCAAGTAACACAACTTGTTATATAATAGTTATAAATTCACGATTCATACATAATCGTTTGTTTATTTCTTGTATTCTTAACTCAATATCGAACACTTATATAAGCAAAACAGCGCAAAAAATGGCGGCTTATAAAACATCTTACAGGTTGTATAAGATGTATCCTCATACACTAATAATACTCCCGATGTACGTTCCCATCAACTCTGTAACGTTGATAAGCTGCAATCAGGCTATTTATCAGTTTGTAAATCATATAGAATATTGATGTAATACAATCACATTCGTAGGCTGGAATTAAGATTTTTTCAAGTAATTGAACGTGCATAAAATATTTATAGTACATAACCATCTGCATTTTCATAATTCAGCTATTTGAAAGGTATATGACTTGGAGAATTCACTTATACAACAAAATATTAGGTGACAGTCGCAAAACAGGGTAACTGACAGAAAGAAAGCCACTTCAAAACAAATGTTGAAGGCGGTAAATAAAGATATGAATATATTTTTTACGAAACACCACGATGATGTAAACTTGAAAAATGATTTCCAAATGTTGAAGTTAATCATATTAAATTATTCGAACAACTATGAAATGGTCTTGCTCAGTAGCGATGGTGTTGTATCATATGCGCTTCAGAATTTATCGTGCAGTTTCCAATTTAACTTTTCCATAATTCATGCGCATCTGAACTGGATTAAAAAATGTATCATAGACTAGCCATATTATCCAGTTGTGTTAGATTTTTTTTAAATCCACACGAAAAAAAGCAATATGGCAGACAGCCCACGAAGCTTACAGTACCGTTCAAAAATGTTAAAATAATTCAAATTTCAATAATCTTTATAATTGAGTACATGATTTATTACAGTGGAGACGTTATGCCAAGAAGAAAAAGGAGAACATCTGATACGGAGCTATTACTGCCTTAAGCCTTCAGTACACGCCAAGTGTGCAAATTCTTCCGCACGCATAACCCGGCAGGCCAACAGCGGTCGCAACACTGACAAAACATCGGAAATGTCAAACGTTTGCATATATGTTGGTTGATGCTTGCGGAATCGAACCCGTCATCCCCAGCATAATCCTGCTGAATATCCACGCTTTTACAACTGTGGCTATATGGGCCCTTTATAAGAGATTCAAGAAAAAGTCTCAAATTACCACCTTATACAACATCCACTTGTTTATGATGACCAACAAGTAAGGGAAAAGTAGTTGCAACTTATTAATTTTTATTTGTGGATCTACATTTTTATCCGGTACTGTACTTTTTTTTTCTAATGAGGTGCATTTGACATTTGTACAAGTAGTTTTATTTGATGAATATGATGTTTAAAATTACATATCAATAACATCATTTGAACAACTCTGCAACAAATTTTACAAAACTTGTTAAAGTGTTTATATTACATCTAGGTAACATTTGTTCAGCATATGTATTAATTGGTTTTATTTTTGATTTTTGGTACTTATCACAACGCCAAAATAACAGTATTATACCTTATTGCCAAGCCTGGCGAAATCTATCGAACTGTCAAAATATTATCAAAAGTAAACACCAACACCAATAATTCTGGTAATAGTCCATTGCTCGTTATTGTTTTGTAGTTCCCGTGGGATTTAACAAGAGCCCGAAATAATCCGCATTTGTGCGGTTCACGGTTGGAAAAAATAGCCTGCAGCTCCCAGGGATGCGATCAATGGCAATGCAGTTCATCAGATTAAGACAGTTGCGGACCGCGACTCGTGGTGGTGATGTGACCGTGATGCGATGTAATATGATGTGGCCGGATTGGGGATTTGGTTGTGGCTTCTATTTTGACCGACCAGAATGTGAAGCGCACCGACGGGATGCTAGCCAAGATTGCAGATGTTGGCCCTTTGATGACGTAACGGGAAAAGCTGCGCGAATAAAGATGCGACCCCTGTAGCGCGTCTTGCAGGAGAATCCTGCTTGATAGATAGCTGGTTCTCAGTTGGGTGTCAAGCAGCTTCGTCCCATTTCAACTCAAGTGATGTTCGATTCTGCTGGTGTTTAGTTTTGTTAACAAGTAACTTTATATTTTGGAAAAAATCTTTGGTGTATACTTCGCTGATGAAAAAAACAATTTGGCTGGAGCGTGGTCATAATGTTTGTTATGATTGAGTAAAAAAGTGAACATTGCGTATTGCCAAGATTATAAGAAGAACATAAACAATGCTCTATAAGTGTTGTATAATCACATAATCATCAAATTTCGAGCATGATGAAGTTAATTATATTCTTTGCTTATTTGTTATGAGCCAACATAAATAAAACTAAATAAAAACATAAGATGTTTTCTAATACGCTTATAACTCTTTTATAAAACATCTTTTGAAGTTAAGATTTCTAAAGATGTTTTCTGTGTTGCTTGGGACATTGCTTGACTTATCAGAACCCTTCCTCCCCCCCTCTCAGCGTGACGTACTTTATGAATGCCCCGCTACATCAATTGCCCGGAGTTTTTTACAGGCATTATTCCAAGAATTTCTTCTGAGATTCTTCTAGGAATTTCTTCAAGGATTTCTTCAGGAGTGCCCCAGGAAATCCTCCAGGAATTCCTTCAGAAATTCCCCAAGAAATTGGTCCCGGAATTCATCCAGTAATAATTGTTACACTTTATGCATTATCACAGTGCCCTTCTCAGGGCGTTGTTTGAACCCATTGTGGTACGCTTTTGCGTGTATGACAATCCTATTCCCTTGCCTGTCCTTTCCTTTTCCCTTCTCTTCTCCGTCAGGTGAATGCCCAGTCAACCAGTGATCGTATAAGATGTTGCATAAGATGTTAAAGTGGAGGCGATATGTGTACATTTTACATACGCCTAAATGGAGGCATGCACGCATATGACCTCCACATTATCGTCTTATGTAACATGTTTTACGATTACTGGTTGTCTGGGTGATGAATAGGCTCGTGTTCATGGCGATGGCACAAATTTCCCAAAATGGAGGAGAACGTGCCTCTGGAGCTGACCTACTGATACCTGATACCTGATCTAGTAATAATAATTATTCCAGGATTTCATCCTGGCATTTCCCCAGGGACTCCTCCAGGAACTCCACCAAGAATTACCCAAAGAATTTCTCCAGGTATTGATACAGAAATTCATTCAGAAATTCTTTCAAGAATTTCTTCAGTACTTCCTCTAGGAATCTATCCAGGGCATCCTCCGGTAACTCTTACGGGGTTTCTTCCATTTTTCTTCCAGGGAATCCTCCAAGGATTTCTCCAGAGATTCTTATAGTAATTATTTCACGTCTTTCTTCAGAAATCTACCAGGAGATCCTTCAGAGATTCATCTAAAGAGTCTTCCAGAGATTCCTCCAGGGATTTCTCCAATGATTCTTCCAGGAATTCCTCCGATGATTCCTTTCGTAATTCTCCAAGAATTCCTCTTGGATTTTTCTCCAAGAATTCCTCCAGAAATTTCTCTGGGAGTTCCTCCTTCAGAAATTTCTCCAGGGATACCTCCCAGAATTCCTCTAGATATTCATCCAGAATTCCATTCGGGGATTCCTCCAGGAATTCTTCCAGAAATAGGGATTTCTCTATAAATTCATCCTGGAATCCCGCCAGAAATTTGTCCAGAAGTTCATCCAGGCATTCCTCCTGAGGTTCCTCCAAAAATTGCTTCAAATATTTTTTCCAAAAATTTCCCAGGAATTCTTCCAAGAATTTCTCTAAGGATTCCTCTCGGATTTTTTTAGGAGGTTTCATCAGAATTCCTCGTGGGGTCTCTAGTTTGCCTGATGATTAAGGCTATGGATCGCCAATCCAAAGATGGCGGGTTCGATTCCCGTTTAAGTCGGGAAAATTTTCTCGACTCCCTGGGTATAGTGTATCATTGTACTTACCTCACAATATATACAAATTCATGCAATAGCAGGTACAGAAAGCTCTTCTAACTGTGAAAGGGCTCAAAGAACACTAAGTTAGAACATTAAGTTGAAGCGAGGCAGACCAAGTCTCAGTGGAGACGTAGAGCCATAAAGAAGAAGAAGAAGAAGAATCCACCAGAAATTTATCCAGCATTTCCCTCGGGGTTTCTTCTGGGGTTTGCTCCAAGAATTCATCCAGGATTTTCCGCAGAAAGTCTTCCAGAAATTTCTCCAGAAATTCCTCCAGAGATTCCTCCAGGGTTTCCTCCAGGCAATCATGCTGGAATTCCTCCAAAGATTCATCTAGGAATTTGTCTAGAAGTTTATCCAGGTACGACTGCATGCAGGCATTCGCCCAGGAATGTCTTCAGGGATGC